>NW_027528873.1:3387528-3393142 GCF_008692635.1 Crocuta crocuta | reverse complement strand
TCTCTCCCTTTCCCCCACCATTTCCCCCCTTCTTCTCCCCCTTGTTCCTCCGTCAAGTTCCTCCTAATCCTCCTATACGTGCAAACATATATTTGTCCTTCTCTGCCTGACTTATTTCGCTCAGCATAACACCCTCAAGGTCCATGCATGTTGCTACACATGGCCAGATTTCATTGTTTCTCATTGCTATGTAGTATTCCATGGTATAGATAAACCACATCTTCTTGATCCAATCATCTGCTTCTTATCATTTCTTTAAATACTACCTCCCTCATTCATATCTTTTCCTTCTGGAAATCCTATTAGATGTAGGTGGACATTGTCATTCTATCCTTAGCTCTCTTAAATGCTCTTTCATATTTTTACATCTCTCTGTGTGCTGAGTCTGTGGAATTCCCTGAGAGTCATATTCCAGTTCACTGCTTTTCCATTCAGCTTTGTCTAGTACTATTTTGCTAAACCTTTCTCAAGTTTTTTAAACATTATTTTGATGGTCAATATTTTTTTAAAAAGCTGTATTGAGATGTACTTCATATACTACACAATATACCCAATATTGGGGAAGTGTACAATTCAATGGTTCTTAGTATAAATGGCTGAAATTTTTAATGTCCAAGAATTCCATTTGTTTATTTTAAAAACTCACCTGCTTTAAAAAAACTGCTTTGTTTCCTTTTATTTAACCCACTTTGGTTATTTTGGGTTATTAATTTAAACACATTTATACTCTTTATTATGTTATCTTATTATCTGAAGCTCTTGTGAGTGTAAGCATTATTTGTTTTTCTTTAAATTGTATTTATTTGCTGACTCTCACCCAAGGTGGGGTAGTTCCTTATTTGCCTTTTAATTTTCATCTTATCTTCAGTGGACATTTATCTGTTAGGATCACCCACAGCGTGGGATGAAATTGTGTCCTTCTATATTACTTTTTCACTTACTTATATCAGGGACCCCAGGGATATTGCCAGCTTGTAACAAATTTCCATGCTAATTTATCAGCTTGTGTTTTTCTGGATTACAATGATAGTGTACATTTTACCTATAAAGCTCTGTAAGGTGTGGGGCTGTGATTATAAATTTCCAGGGAGGGTTTCTTTTTTTTCCTCTTCAGATCTCAGCAGAAGATAGGGGTCCTCTTTTCTCCCTGTACCTAAGGGTAAATTTTTTTCCCAGTCTACACTATCACCAAGGGAATAATCCTTCGACAGTCCTAGCTTCATGTGGGCTTTTAAATTTCATCTCCTTACGTTGCTTAGACTGATGGTCTCATATCACAGTGTCCTTAGATGGCATTGAAACCCAAATCCTTCATACGTCCACCAGAAGACATATACAGTGTTCATAACAACTTTATTCACAATAGCTCCGAACTGGAAACAACCCAAATGCCCATTAACTATGGAATTGATAAGGAAACACTGGATTATTTTTATAGTGGAATACTACACAGCAACGAACAAGAACAAACTGCTGATACATGCAATAACATGGGTGAATGTCATAGATGTACTACATAATAAAAGAAGCCAGACAAAAACAAATAGTCAAAGTATGATCCCATTCCTATAGAATTATAGAACAGGCAGAAACAATACTCTTTGGTGATGAATCAGAGTAATGGTTACACCTGAGTGGAGATATTGACTCAAGGGGGCTTGAGGAAGACTTGTGTGGATATATTCTGTATTCTGATCTGGGTGAAGGTTAGTTACGTGGTTGTACACATATGTAAAAATTCATTAATCTCTACATTTAAGAATTGCACAATTACTATATGCTAATTATGCCTCAATAAAAAAAGTAAACAAAAACTAAGACACCTCATCCAGCCCCTCTGAGCAGCTATAAGGTAACTAACATGTTTGCCTCTGTGGTTTTGAGTTCCTTTGTGTTTTTAGGCCTTGGAGATTTCCTTTCCTTTTTCTTTTCTTTTTTTTTCTTTTTTCTTTTTTTTTTTTTTTTGTGATTCCGCTGAGAAGGTAAAAGAATATTTGTGATGTATTCCTTAGAATTCCTGGTGTTTCTTTGGGGATGGCTCACAAGAGTACACCATATTGCAGACCTAGAAGTCTTGGGCCTCCTTCTGTCTTAGATCACTTTTGCATGCATGTAGCAGATGCATCCAGCAGAATACAAACTATTTTTAGCAGAGACATTTCTCTATGTCTGTGTGTTTAGTTATAGAAACATAAGCCTCCCAGTGACCTAGTGAAAGGACGGAATAGGGCCTGATATGGCCTGATGAAGACAAACCTTATCAATGATTCTTGCATGCAAAGCTGATCTGGGGATAAAAGCTGTGCAAATTTGCAGAAGGAATCTCCTGTAGAGGAAAGCATGCAGAGTCTGATTGTCTCCCCTGAGAGGTTCAGCTGTACCAAACCTTCTTTGAGGGTCTGGGATGATGTAGTCTGAGGTCTTACAGTGAAAAAAGCAGACATCATCTGAAGAGTCTGGAATGATGACCCAGGTGCAACACTGAGAGGGTCATGAAAGGGCTCTTTCTTTCTTTCTTTCTTTCCTTCCTTCCTTCTTTCTTCTTTGTTTTTCTTTTTATCTTTTTTTAAATAAAGGATAATTTTTAAAGTTTATTTATTGAGAGAGAGAGACAGAGAAAACATGGGTGGAGCAGGTACAGAGAGGGAGGGAAACAGAGAATCCCAAGCAGGCTCTGAGCTATTAGTACAGAACTCTGTGTGGGACTTGAACTCATAAACTGTGAGATCATGACCTGAGCCGAAATCAAGAGTTGGAAGCCTAACTGAGACACCCAGGCACCCCTGGAAGGGCTATTTCTGACACAGTGTATGATTGAGGTGAGATGCCCTTTGTGACCTAGTAGCCTCCCTTCCACTAGAGCCAAAATTGAGAAATACTGGCTGTGCCTAAGGGGTAACCTGAGTGACTGCAGCATGGGAAACCAAACATAAGAGCCCACATGGCCTGTACAGGGAACTGGAGTAATAATAGCACCACCTCTACATGGACAGAGGATCCACTGACTGTGTAGGGCCAGTTGTTTACAGCAGCCCTGCAAGGCACCCTCAGTGACAGATGAAAATTGGGGCTTCCTTGTGGACAAGTGAGGCTTTCTAGACCTCACTCCACCTGGCCTTCAGAAGTAGAACTGGACCCCTCAGGACCAGTGGTGTGGTAGACTCAGGGGCTTGGTTAACCTAAAAATATTTACAACTTCCTTTACCCTTGCTTGTCTCTACAGAGAGGGTGATGAACTTACTCAACTTCCCAGCTTCCCTTGTAGCTATAGTTATCTGATCTTCTTCTAGCCAATAGGATGTAGGCAGAGTTCCCATTTCAGGTGAAAAGGCAAAATCTCTTTGTCCTTTGCTCTTTCCCTTCTTCCCATGGGGAGCCACAGCAGCCTTCCTGTGCCCACAAGAATGAATGACAAATTAAGGATGCTGAGCCAGGAGTTTGGATCCCTGAGGACATTTTCAAGCAGTGGTTGAGCCCTGGGCTGCTTAACTCTGCATTTGTTGTAATGGGAGGGAAATACATCTATTTTGTGTTATTAACCCGCTGTTAATTGGGTTTTCTGACGCTTACAGTAGAACCCATTCTTTAAAAAAATTTTTTTAATGCTTATTTTTGAGAGAGAGATAGAGTGCAAGTAGGGGAGGGGGCAGAGAGAGACGGAGACACAGAGTCTGAAGCAGGCTCTAGGCTCTGAGCTGTCAGCACAGATCCCAACAAGAGGCTTGAATTCATGAACCATGAGATCATGACCTGGGCTTAAGTGGGATGCTTAACTGACTGAGCCACTCAGGTGCCTCTTCAGTAGAACCCATTCTTACATGCCACAAGGGAAAAGCGTAAGAGGGCTTCATAACAAGGGCTTGAGCCGCTGGAGTGATTAATTGGGAAAATGAAAGAAATGTGTTCATGTTTGTAACCTCAGCTGGTTATGTGGATCATGTAGTTTTAGGCATTATCTCAGCATTCCCAAAATAGCACTAGACAGAAGCAAAACAGGCCTGACCCACACATGATACCTTTGGAGACTAAAGCCCAGAAATATTCAATGAGGAATTTCTGATTATAAAGTAATTCAGGTTTATTGTACATTCAGTGGAAAATATAGAAAAGTATAAGAGGAAATTACTTGAAATCCCCTCCCCCCCACACACACAATATTTCCATGCATTTTATTTTGGTCTTTTTCTTTTGTACAAGCACGCATCAATACACACTTGGAGTTTTTGTCTTTTCCTTAAGTGACTTTCCAGAGGTCATACAGATTGCCACTATGGAAACCAGGATGGAAGCTGGGATCATGGTCTCAGGACTAAGCATAACCATTTTGCTTAATAGAGAGTAGTCTGTGGTATAACTTATTAGTGTTCACTCTTCAAAGAATGAGAAGAGAGAGGAAGGCCATCCAAGGACTGTGGTAGGCAAAGTGCTGCCCTCTTTCCAGTCTCCTTTGTTTCTTACTCAGAGTCTTTTCTGTGGTGACCTGGCTTTAGTGGAGCACAGCGACCACTGCACTCAGGTCGTCTTGTTCTCTGGAATCAGCCAGTGGTTGGAGTCCCCTGATGGGCCTCAGGGAGATCGTCAGCAGTCAGGGTGGGGGCACTTCTGTCTCTTCCTGCCAGTTAGAGTCCTGGGGCGCCAGAAGGTTTGGAGGAGAAGGAAGGAGGAGGAAGAAGGGGGTGATAAGAGAGAAAAGGAAGGGGAAAAAGGAATAACAGTCATAGAAAAGGCAAAGCTCTATAGACCCCTGATGGGTTTCTTCCATCCCTGTACCCTAGACATGCTTTCCTGGGCCTGCATTTCTGTCCCAACACGATGTTAGCAAAACACACACAGGTCTCATTTCAACTTCTGCTTGTTACCGATGTGACTTTGGCAGATTCTTTAAATTCCTGGAGATTCTGTTCCCTTTTGTGTGTCATGGGATGACAGACAAGGCTACCACAGCGGTTACGGAGAATGAGGTGGTTTGGGGTGTTAAGAACCTGACACTTGACTCTCTCTGGTGCCTGGTAGGGATGCCTGGTGGGAAGCATAAGTGTGCCCTAGCTTTCCTCACATTTGGGCCCTTGCCCAATTCTGTGGTCTGTACTTGCTGGATTGTTTACTCAAGAGTAAACAGATTCTGTCTTCTAACCTGACTGGCACAATTCATATGCGGGGAGGAGAAAATCTCTCTGTTGCTCAAATTTACATATGCTGGAGGCTGGTGGAGGAGAGGTGGCCAGCATTTCAGACCCTCCCACAGTTCCTGCTGCTAGAAGACCAGAGCTGGAGAGATGGACTTGAAGTACAGGAATGTGGCTGGGCTCCAGGAACTCTGAAGCTGGTGTCTCCCACATTTGCTATGACTGTCTCTCTCTCCTTCTCATATTATTTCACCTCCTGGCTCCTTTTTGCAAATATGCTTAATTTTCTTCCAGTAAACTATCTTTACCTGCTGAAACATGGCACCTCCAGAGGGTTACATGTTGAGCCTTAGTGGCCACCCTGACATGTTATAGGCCTGACCTGAATTTTCTCTCTGGTCTCAATTCTCAAAATTCCAGGAAAAGGTCTCACTGGCTGAATGTGGCCATAGATGGCCACACTTTGACCAGTCACCTAGGATCATTTA
>NW_027528873.1:3234791-3387471 GCF_008692635.1 Crocuta crocuta | reverse complement strand
GCCCCTCCCCCCCGCCCCTGCCCCCAGGATCCATGTGGATGGATAAGGGGTGGGGATTTAGAATAAGAGGTGCTAGGAGGCAATTCCGTAAGAGTTCACTAAGGTAATTCACTTGTAAGGAGTGTTTTTGGGGGAAAGGCTGGAGTCCTCAGAAAAAGTTGGACAGTGAGAAATCCCCAGAGGTACCTGAACAAGGGTATGATGAGCAGGGAGGTCTGAAAGTCCATCTTAAGCTGTTTTCTTTGCTGGGATGTGACACTACTGTGTGTCCTCAGACACACCTCAAAGCTGGCCTCATGCTTTTGAATGCCTGTGTGAATGATTTGGGTGAAATAAAAGATTCTTTATCTTACACCCTGATTGGTGCCTAGTAGAAGGGGGAGGTTAAGTTGCAAAATGTGGATGTGGTGAGGTAAGTGTGCTAAATTCTTGGAACCAGAGTTTTCTTCAAGAATGTCAACTACCTGGGAATTTTCAAAAATCTTGAAAATAACAATGGGATTTCTATAGAATGAGAGGAGCTGCTTGAGTCAAGTTAAATATCAGTGGATTGGGGATTCAGCTGACATTGTGTTGCAAATGTGTATGCAAAACAGGGGTAGACCTTATATAACAAATAAGAAAAATGATGTAACATATACAGAGGTTAGTATTCAGTAAACATGCAGTACATAGTAGTTCCTTCCTCCCTCACTCATCCTACTCCCAGTATTCAGGGACATGATTTTAAATACTTTCTAAGACTTACTTTTGTGTGAAGGAAAATATTTTTGAAAGGGTAAGGATTTCGGAAGCAGACAAACCTAGATTTTCATCTATTTTTGTCTTTTAGTAGTTTCTGCAATTTATGTAACTTCTCAGACATCTCGCTCTGCATCTGCGTCATGGGGGTAATGATGCACCCTCACGGTACGGTTTAACAGATAGGTGAGAGAAAACATGTAAAGCACCCCAGTGCCTGATGCATACAGTGGTGCCCACTAAACAGTGATTCCATCCACTTCCGTGTTTCTTTCTCATTTCCTCCATTTCGCTGTAGGCTCCTTGAGGGCAGAAGCTATGTTTAATAATAACATGGAGTTGTTTTGTTTTTAAGCCCGTATTTCTCATTTGATTCTCTTAATGGTCTCGTGAGGAAAGCAGAACAGTTTTATTTCTCCCACTTTAAGGAGGAGCTGACTAAGGTGTGCTTAGCATACAGCCTACCACATGTCTGATGCTTAATGTTTGTTGAGTGAATGTTGAATGAATTCCACATGTGTCACTCTGGACTACTTATTGAAACCATCCACTTCTTTATTCATTAATCAAATATTTATTGAGCACCTGCTGTATGCCTAGCTGTGAACAACATGAAAGCCCTTGCCCTTGTGGTGCTCACTTTTTAAGAAATAAATTAATAAATTAGTGACTAAATGAATTGAGAAGATAAGGAAGAGTTGCCACTTGGATATCAGTTGCTATAGCTTAATGTTTGTGCCTCTTCAGAATTTCTGTGTTGAAACCTGATCCCCAATGTGATGGTTTAGGAGGTGGGCCTTTGGGAAGTGATTAGGTCATGACAGTGGAGCCCTCATGAATGAGATTAGTACCCTTATGTGAGAGACCCCAGGGATCTCTCCCCCCTTCAACCATTTGAGGAACTGTCTGTGAAGCAGGAAGACAGCCAACACTCAACACCAAATCTACTGGTACCTTGGTCTTGGATTTCCAACCTCCACAACTGTAAGAAATGAATGTATGTTGTTTAAGTCACCCAGTGCATGGTTGTTTGTTATATGAGTGTGAATGGACTAAGACACCTGTCCTGGATATTTTCTTTCTGACCTTTGAGAAAGGAATAGTTGCAGAATTTTAGAATGACAGATATGGAAGGGACCTTGGGGGAACATTTAGTCCTGTCAAATACACTTTTTAAAACCTGAGAACACTTATGTTCTAATGGGAACTTCTGACCAGTAGCAAATTTCTAAAACAGATACAAAAGTGCTTTCTTGTATCTATTTCCGATTCCTTAAAAATATTCTTTGGCTCCTAGACTCTTTCTAGCTACCATTGCGCTTCTCTACTTCTCTTACAAGACTTGAGAGGGTATATTATATACATAAAATGTCTCCATTCTCTATGCTCCTACTCCGTCTCTCACCCCCTGTCCAGAGGGCCCCCCATCTTCCATCAGAATGGGTCTGGGCACAGTTGTCCAAGACCTCCATCTGTATGGCCCTCTTCTGTTCTCATTGTACTTGACCTCTTTGCATCTGCAACACAACTTCTTCCTAGAAACACACTCACTTTTGGTGTCTATGGAAACCTTCTCTCTTGGTTCCCCCCATTTATCTGATCTTCCATTTCTTCTATTGGCTCTCCTGTTTTGAGTGTCCTATGAGTCAGTCTTAGGTCTTCTCATTTATTTCCATATACACTTCCTAAGGAATCTCATTGATACCCTCAGTTTTGTTTGTTTGTTTGTTTGTTTTGTTTTTTTGGAGAGTGAGAGAGGGCACAAGTGAATGAGGGGCAGAAAGTGGGGGGGGGGAGAGGAAGAGAGAGAGAGAGACAGAAAGAGAGAGAGAGGAAAGAGGGCTCACCTGAAGTGGGGCTTGTGTTTTTACCAAAAGCAGGGCTTGGGGTCACCTGAAGTGGGGCTCAAACTCATCCGAAGTGGGGCTCGAACTCACAAACCATGAGATCAGGACCTGAGCTGAAGTTAGATCCTTAACTGACTGAGTCACCTAGGTGCCTGATGCCCTCACTTTTAAATATCATCTGTATTTTGAGATCGTCTAAATTTTTTTCACTAACCCAAATTTCTGATGAACCCCAGACTTGAATATCTAAATGCCTGCTTACCACTTCGATATCTCACAGTAACTCAGAATTAGTTACCCAAAGTGAGCTCTCCATTTCTACCATATTCAAACTGTTTAACTCCAATTTGCTTAGCTCAGTACATGAGCCTCCCCCCGCCCCCCCCCACCAGAAGCCACCTGCTCAGTCCTGGGGATGTCCTGTGATGTTTTTCCTTTCCCTCAAACCAAGCACTCACTCCTATAAACCCATCTCTTTCTTCCTCCTAAATGTATTTCCCACTCGTCCAGTTTGTCCATTTCCACTGCCACTGCTTATGGTTTCAGCCCCAGTAACTTGCTGGACCACTGCAATCCCAGCCCTTTACCCAATCTCTCTGTTTCCATTCTACTAAAATACAAATAATTTCATAGTATGCTGTGTAAAGATCCTTCAGTGCCCTTGCAGGGCCTCACAGTAAAATCTGAGCTGCTTTCCAGGGTTTTGCAGACCCTCTCTCTCTCCGGGTGAGGGTCGCTCACTGTGCCTACCATGCCCTAGTCATGGCAACCTCTCTTGGTCTCCGACACAGGACAGAGTCTTCCTAGTTTAGGAATGCAGCACACATGGCTCCCTCCCCAAACCTGGAGCCAGCTCCTTCTTACTCCCCCTAGCTAGCTCCTTTTCAATCTTGGTCACGGTTGAGTGGCTCCTCTGAGGACCTTCTCTAAACATCCTCTCTGAAGAGCTGCCTAATTTTCTTCGTTACTTCACCCTGTTGCTGTTCTTCGTGGCACTTGCCACAATTTGCAGTTATTTATCTGTTTACTGGTTTATCCTCCGCCTCTCTTACTAGATTGTGTGTCCATGAGTCCAGGGGCCATGTCTGTTTTGGTTATTGCAAAGTACCTAATGCAATATATACTTGTTGAATCAATACTAATGAGTAATGTCTAAGCCGGAAGATTGGTCTTCTGGCCTCAGTTTGTTGTTGCCTTTCTGTCAGTGACTATAGAGGCTACTGTTTTGGTTGCTTACCACCTCTCAGTCTTATTTAGCCTGGAAACACACCTGGGGTGGGTGGGGGGTGTAGATCAAGTATGTTGACTTGGTTGGGCCAGCAGTGGTTCTCTATGGCCTAGGAATGAGCATGTGACCCAAGCCTGGTCAGCCTGAGAGCACCTCTGAGGCTCTGCTAACTGAGGTTGGCAGGAAAAGACTTTCATTCCTCACTAGTTGTGAGGCTGTAAGGATGTTAGTGTGGAGACACTGAGACAGCTGGTCTGAGAGAACAAAGCTAGAGACAGAGACTAGAGGCAGAAGAGTGAGGGAGTCCTGATGGTGTCCCTGACATGGGCAGCTCCCTGAGCATGCTCAGATCCTGGAATGACCTGTACCACTGGCTCATTACCACTGACATTTCTCGTCCTTGACGCACACGCTCACAGAAATCGCGAATATCGAGAAGCAAGTTTCTTCTGGATAAGTGTCAAAGCCTTTTATTTTCAATATTTTTTTTTTCTTTGAGCTGCTGGGGGAGACTTTCTTCTTCATTACCAGTGTCACACAGAGAGCTTGTATGCCACAGGCTTTGATCTAAAACTGTTGAAAGTGAAAGCAGCTGCTTTTGCTGAGCAGTCTCACCCCAGGCGCCCTCCTTCCCCACAACGTAGATGAATAATGAAATGCAAATGGTCTGGCCAGAGCTCTGCTGGTGGAGGATGCCGTGCCTGCCTCAGCTACCATGGGCTGTCCAAGCCTGCCACTTGCCGCTTCTCCAAATGGTCTTTCCTACTTCCAGCCACCCTGCTGCCTGCAGGTCCAAGGATCTGAGCCCTTGAATGTCTGCATGAACTTGAAATTTCCTCTTGTTGTTAGATGCGTTTAAACCTGCACTGTCATTTCATTTTTAAAAAATGTTTATTTATTTTGAGAGGGAAAGAGAGCGAGGGAGGCGGAGAGAGAGAGCGAGGGAGGCACAGAGAGACAAGGAGAGAGAGAATCCCAAGTAGGCTCTGCTCTGTCAGCCCAGAGCCCATCGCAGGACTCAAACTCATGAACCATGAGATCATGACCTGAGCCAAAATCAAGATTCAGATGCTTAACTGACTAAGCCGCCCAGGTGCCCCTCCCATCAAACTTCTTTGCTATGTCCACTCCCCTCCTAGGGCTCAGGAATGCTTGGAGCCTCCCAGTCACCTAATGATTGCTGCCCAAGTAACTTACACCTTCTGAGCTCCAGCTCCTCATTCTCCCTGTCTAGCCTCTTAGTCTCAGCAGCCTTCTGTCATGTTGACAACTACCAGGTATAAGGTGAAGGTCTTTCTGCCACCTCCCCAGTTCCTTTTCCAGACTGTTTATTTCCTGCAGAGCCCCATCTTTCTGTCTTGACCCCAGGCTGTAACCTTCAGACTCATCTAGACTCTCCTCTTTAACTTGCTCTACAGATCCAGGCAGCAGTCCTGTCCTGGTGATTGTTGATTGATTGTTTCATTCAATCCAATTACCAAGGACTCTCCGTCAAGTCCTGTGTAGGCACCAGGGAGACAGAAAATAGAGCTGCTGTCTCTTGGTCTATTGCTTGGACCATTGAGGCAGAACAGTTCTGCCCCTGGCCAAGGCTATATTAAAGCTCTCTAAACTGCTTTCTTTGGTATATTTCACTTCTCTGGCAGAAATCCATCATGGCTCTCTGTTGTCCATAGAATGAAGTCCAACTTTAGTCTAGAGGTCTGCTGTCCAATATGGTACCCATTGGCCAGATATAGCTATGGGCACCTGACATGTGTCCACTCTGAATTGAGATATGTGGTAAGTGTATAATATATACAGAATTTCAGAGATCTAGTACAAAGGAAGAAAAAAGAGAATATGAAATGACTCATTAGGTTTTTAATTAACTACATGTTGAAATAGTATTTGGGGTATGTAGGATTAAAGCATTATTAAAATTAATAACTTAAAAAATTTAAATGCTTATTTATTTTTGAGAGGGAGAGAGAGGCAGAACATGAGTGAGGAAGGGGCAGAGAGAGAGGGAGACACAATCTGAAGCAGGCCCCAGGCTCTGTCAGAGCCAGATGCAGGGATTGAACTCAGGAACTGTGAGATTATGGCATGAGCTGAAGTTGGACGCTCAACTGACTTAGCTAGCCACACAGGGGTTCCTAAAACTAATAACTTTTACTTGAAAATATTTAATGGGGTATAACACAATATAAAATTAACATGTGGTTTGATTTTTATATTTCTCTTGTCAACACAGGTCCAGCATATGAGGCTTTCCATAATCTGACTCCTAATCACTTAATACTATCTTATGTTATCCTCACAATAGGCAGATGTAGTTTGTATATTTACATTATTTTATTGATGAAGATGAGGTTCAGAGAGGCATGAGTGACTAGATAAATGGATGTGAAAATCAGCATCAGGAACACACATCTGAAGTCCCACAAGCCTCAGGGGAATCCTGTGTGGCATCCCATCCACGATGCCTACATGCCACTGTCCCATTCCTTCCCTTCTACCAGTGGGTAAGATATGGAAAAGGGGCAATAAAATAATAAAAACCCTGACTGGACAGATCTGATACTGGAGGAGGACTGATTGTGCAATATTTACAGAGAATTACATGTTAGGTTTGCTCAAGAAGAGTATCTAGTTGGGATCCATTCATTGTGGATACCACTTGGTTAGCCTCCCACCATGAGTGGCCACCATATAAACAGGTAAAAGTGAGCCTTGGCCTCAACTCAAGTTGGAGGTCTCTGGTGACAGATTTATTGGGCTGTGGAGGTTGCTCCTTATTTCAGAAGCTGGTGGGTGAGTAATTGAGTTGGTCAAAAGTGGCTCCAGGGACTATAGGAGTCAACAGGGAGCAGGGCCATGAGGTTGAGAGGACATCCTAAAAAAAAGCAAAGGACTTGGGGCAGCCAACCAGGTTAGGAGCTGGAGCTGGATAGTAACCAGCACACTGCACTGCATCCCCGAGAGCACTTCTCACCTTCTGTGAACCTCCAGTTCCAGACATACTCACACATAGTGGGGTTCTGTGTGCCACCTCAGGGATTGAAATTCAATCTGAAGATACAGGGAGCCATTGGAGAGTTCTGAGCAGGCAGTGAGATGGGGAGATTTAAAGCCGGAATCTAAGTGAGAAATTAAGCATGCCTGGAGCATGAATCGAACAGGCCTGCCAAAAGTCCATTTGCGTGATGGCCTTTGGAGGTTCTTGAACAAATTCATTTAAGGAAAAAAGGAGCCAGGCATGATGAGCTGGACCCTTGGCTTCTGGAAGAATGGAACAATTCCTGTGCATCATGGTCTCTTTCATTCATACCAAAGAGTGTACAATGCCTGGCTCTCCTTGTCTTGCTGAATTAGCTGGCAGATGCCCACCGATGATGGCTGGCAGGTAGGTGCCTCATGGATGTGGGTAGGGCAGGAGTGGGGTCTGCCAGTAGTCAGCTGCCTCTGCTGTTGAGAAGCACACATGATACAGCTCCTGGAAGATCCAGACATCAAGGGTAACTTGGCAGGGGGTTGGAATTTCTGCATGAGAAGGTCAGGGAGGGAGTGCCGGCAGGATCCAGTGAAGTTTTAGGCATTTTTGTTCATGTGGCTCCATCTGCTCCCATAGGCTCAGGGAATTTGAGAGTTCTGAGCCTCTAGTGCTTGGAGCACCCCTAATTGTTTATTGATACCGAGATGGGGTGGGGACAAGAAGGGAGATGTGGCATTGCTTGGTATCTGGTGGCTAATTTTCTCAGAAACCCATGAAGGAATTCCTGGTTCTGGGAGTCTTTCAGGACCTTTTCCTCTTTTTCTGATCACAGGGCAGCTTCTCAGTTTTGACAGATAAGTGTATTCAAAGAACTGCCTATTTGGAATTAATCTTCCAGTTGGCCTGACCCTGCTCCCACAGCTGGTGTAAGCTCTTCTGTGGTGTACCTCCCAGGATGGATAAAGGGGCAGTCAGGGGCCAATAGCTTCATAGTCAACTGTTAACTTTTTTAAAAAAAATTAGTTTTTGCGTTCGAGACAAAAATGGAATGACACTGGCCAGTGCTAACTCAGTGACATTTACTTTTTTTATTTTTATTTTTTGCATTTGAGGCAAAAATGGAGCAGTACTGGGCGGTGATAACTCAGTGACATTTCTCTGTTCTCTTTGTTCAGAAAGCTTCCCTTTCAGTTTCCCACCCAGGCAACCACTCAGTCAAAACACTTTGGCTTATCTATAGGGGTCAGGAGAAAGATAATTGTGTTGATTACTCTTTTCTAGTCAGTCTTTAAATTGGGAAAATTTAGAGTAATCAGAGATCTCTGAGATCCTCTGGTCATATACCCATGTTACACAGATGGGGAAACAGGCTCAGGGAGAGATATGACTTATAAAATGGAGAGCTCCAAACAAAGTGTGCTCATTGACTTCCTACATAGGCATTTGGCTCATGAAGGGATATGTTGGCTACTTTGGATATCATGGAGGGGTATCTATCCTATGACCAGCTGTAGTGAGTCCCATTCCATTTGACCCTTGTCACCCAGGCAAGCAGCACAGTAACATGGGAAAGGCTCTTTGCAGGACATCAGGAGAGCTGGGCTCCAGACCTTTCTCCATCTTTTTGGGCTAGGTGGCCTGGGGAACACTGTCTGATTACCAGCTCTGTACTTTTCTTACCACTTAACTGGGTTCGGATAAGCTGTCTCTTTAGTGTGAAGCACAAGAATTCCTAAATTATCCAAAATCTACATGCATTAACTAATACAGATTATCTTTGTCAGTTTGGGAGGCCCTAACAAAGTACCATAGACTGGGTGGCATAAACAACAGACACTTATTTCTCATAGTTCAGGAGTCTGGTAAATCCAAGATCAAGGTTCCAACAGATTTGTTTTCTGGTGAAAGCCCTTTTTCTGTTTTGCTTTGTCCCCACATGGTGGAGAGAGCAAGTTCTAGTCTCTCTTCTCCTTCTTATAAAGATATTAATGCCATTGTGGGGATGCTACCTTCATGATCTCCTTTAAACCCAATACCTTCCAAAGGCCTCTCCTCTGAATACCATCACATGGGAGACTAGATTTCAATATATGAATTTTGGAAGGACATGAACATTCAGTCCATAACACATGCCTTTATAAGGCGATTGCTAAGATTCAGTGTGTGTTCAGCACTAGGAATATAGAGATGAAAGATGTGCTCCTCTCCTCTGGGATTTCTGGGTGAACAGATGACAGCCACGGAAACAGCATCATTTGAGTAGGCCAAACAATTTGTGAGTTTCCTGAGCTTAGTCAGGGGGCCAGGGAAGAAGGCAGTGAGATGTGAGAAGCAAGACACATAGAAATCCTCTCCTCCTGCCTGCTGGCCGAAAGGTCTGAAGCACAGGCTGGGAATTCACTTCTCTGGCTCTCAAAGACACCTGGGAACATGCAAATGTTGTGGGGAGGAGGCATTTTAGTTCTTTCCAGCCATCAATATTATGGCCAGTAGGTGAGCATCCAGAAGCAGCAGAGAGCAGGTAGAAGGGACTTTGGAAGAGGGGCTGGGGTTGGGGTGGGCCTCAAAGGGAAGGTTAGGGATAGGAAAGTTACTACTATGCTGCTACTTTTCTGAGAGAGAGAGTGCATCTTCACCCATGTCTTTGGGTCAGATTGTTTTCTCCACACTTCCCCCTCTCTTTTTCCTCTTTCTCCCCTCTCTCATTTACAAAACTTTTCCACGGAAGGAAGTAGTTTATTGAAAAGAAAAGAATCTGTGGTGTGGAGCTCACTCTGTCCTCCTAACTGGTTAACAAACTCCACCATTTTTTTTTTTTTAAATCATCATAGGATTTTAACTTTGTTGTTCAGTGAAAATTATAACTATAATTTTCCCTTTTCAGGGAATAACTATAATCTCTCTTTTCAGAATTATTTCTGGCCAGTGTTAAGTCTAAGCTCATGTTGTGGGCCACTTCCGGTGACAGACTACCAAAATTATTTTAGTGTTAGTTTGAGTTATGTAATTGAGAATGTGAGAGTTAAAAAAATCACATATTCAGCATTAGGCTAAAAGTAGGTTGTTCCCCCACTACCCGCTCCTTACCGTATTCTTTTGCCAAACCTCTATCTTGCTTATCTGTGAGCTAATGTTAGAGATTCCACTATTTTCACAATGTTTTAATGACTTGAAACAATTCAGAAAGCATCTGGTGTGGTCACATTTAGCTGAATAATACTTTTACCGTATCCCCACTTTGAAGCTCCATATTATTGTTATTTTTAGTGACAACTTTTTTTGAGATATAATTCACATCCCCTATAATTCACTCAAAGTGCCCAATTCAATGGTTTTCAGTATATTGACAGATTCATGCAGTCATTACCACACTCAATTTTAGAACATCTTCCTCACCACAAAAAGAAAGCCCATACCCATCAGCAGTCACTTCCCATTTCCCCCCAACCTCCTCATCCCCAGCAACCATTCATCTACTTTCTGTCTCTGCGGATTTGCCTATTTTGGACATTTCATATAAATGGAGAGCCATACAATATGTAGTCTTTTGTGACTGGCTTTTTTTCACTTAGCATCATGGTTTCAAGGTTCATCCATATTTCAGTATGTATCAGTATTTAATTTCTTTGTATTGCCTATCCATTGCATGGATACAGGGCATTTTATTTATCTGTTCATCATTTGATAGGCATTTGTTGTTTCCACTTCCTGGCTATTATGTATAAAGCTGTGATAAACATTTGTGTACAAGTTTTTGTATGAACATGTTTACCTAGAAGTAGATTTGCTGGGTCATATGGTAACTCTACGTTCAACCTTTTGAGAAAGAGCCAGACTGTTTTCCAAAGTGAGTGCATCATTTCAGTTTCCCGCAGCGTGAGGGTTCTGATTTTTCCACATCCGTATCAATACTTACTATCATTTATCTTTTGTATTTTAGTTATCTTAAAGGGTATCGAGTGGTATCTTGTTGTGGTTTTGATTTGAATTTCCCTTGTGGCTAATGATGTTAAGCATATTTGCTTGTGCTTGTTGGCTACTAGTGTGTCTCCTTTGGAGAAATGTTTATTGAGGTTCTTTGCCTATTTTAAAATTGGTTTTATTTTCTCTTTTTGTTGCTGAATTTTAAGGTGTTTATGTGTGTGTGTGTGTGTAGATACAAGTCCTTACCAGATATATGATTTGCAAACTTTTCTTCCTGCTCTGTGGGTTATCTTCTCACTTTTTGGTCAGGTTCTTTGAAGCACAAAAAGTTTAGTTTGATGATGTCCAACTTAATCTGTCAATCTGAACAAACTGAGGGTGGATGAGGGGTGGAGGAGAGGGGAAAGTGGGTGATGAGCATTGAGGAGGGCACTTGTTGAGATGAGCACTGAGTATTGTATGGAAACCAATTTGACAATAAATTATATTAAAAAAAAGAACTGACTTTTGAATTAATCTCTTGGTCTAGTTTCCTCTTTTCAAAGTAAATTTCAACTTTTTATCTTTAATCACCTCACTTTTTGCTTTCTTTATATTTATTTTGTTTTTTTAATTTAAATTATTTAAGTGAGATGCTTAATTCTAATTTTGATTTTTATATTCTATTTGTAGAATAATTTAAGTATTTGAATTGCTCTGAATTATTTAATTAATTTTATCCCATAGTTGCTAGTGTGTAAAGATTTTATGCATTTTGTTTTCTAGAAATTCTGAAAATTGTTTCATTCTTTCTTTGAACCAGCAGTTTAGGATTTAAAAAAATTTTTTAATCTACCGTTTTCTGATATTCTTAATTTTAATTCTATCATATTGTAATTAGAAAGTATTGCCTCTTCATTTCTGTATGTTAGAGTTTTGCTCAGTTTTCTTTGTGACTTAATTTGTGATTGGGTTTCATGTGTATTCTAAGAGCATTTCAGAGTATGGTACTCAGTATATATCAAGCAAGTCTACTGCATATTTATGCTATTTAGGTCATCTATATACTGATTTAATATTGTTATTTACTGGGCCTGTTATAGATTGAGAGAATTAAAATCTTCATACCACCAGTCTGTTTTTTAAGCTATTTCTCCTTGCAGGTGCTGTAATAACTTTTTTTTGTTGCTTCTGTGGATGGCTCTTGTTGCGTAAGTATTCATAAGTGTCATATATTCATTGCAGGTTGTACTCACTAACCTTAGAAACGCTGTCGTTTGTATTATTTAGTGCTGTACCCTCTGAACTTAACTTTGTGTGATACTTAGGTTATGTCCTCTGCTTTTTTTTTTTTACATTTACATTTCCCTGTTATACCTTTGTCCATCCTCTTATTTAAATTTTTTCTGACCCACTTTGTTTATTGTATATCTTTTTTTATATAACTTAGGGTTTAGCTTTGCTTTGTAATCATATCTGAAATATATTTTTACATAGATGAGTTAATCCCATTTACATGTATTAATGTGACATGACAGCTGTATTTGATTTAAGTATGGCATATTATTTTATGGTATGTTTCTTTTTAACTGTTTATTAGCAAGTTTTTACATAATGAGGTTTTTTTTTCCTCTTAAAATAACTATAGTTTCAGGAGGATCAGTATTTTGTTCTCATGGCTACCTTTATAATTATATTTGTTTGTTAGTGCTTTATTTCTCTAGACAGTAGTGATTAGTTCCTTTGTATCACTAATGATAAAATTCATTTTCCTACCTTCTCTCTTCTGTTACATCACTCAATTTTCATTATCTAGTGTTTACCATTGTCATGTTAAAAATGTTTACAGGTGCTCCTTTCTTGGTTTGTCAGCTTTGAATCATATTTTTTGGCTTCCACTAGTAGAAATGTAATTATCTGCAAAACTACTCTACTTTTCTACCCCTCCCCTTTTCCATTTTAAAAAAATTAGTTGTATCATTATGCATTGTTAGGACATACAACATTTATATTCTGTCACCTCAATCTTCAAGTTTGTTAAATTTTGATTTTGCGGCTCTGGTATATAATGCAAATCACCTGTCTTTTTGTTGTAGTTTGTCTCCTCTATTGTCTCTTGGTTGGAAGATGTTTGATCTCTTGAAGATTCCTCAAGAAGTGTTCATGGGACAGTATTACATTAGTTTAAGATTTCAAAACTGTTAGTAGCTCTGTTTGCTTTTGCAAGGACGTTCTTTGCTGGATACAGAATCCTTGGTTCACAAGTCTTTCTTTCGCCATCTCACCATCTCATAGATGTTATCAACATCCTCTTGTCTGAATGTTGCTTTGGAGAAATCTGAGGTATGTCTGAATTTCCTCCTGTTTAATATCTTATCTGTTTGCCTGGATGCCCCAAAGATTCTTTCCCTTGTTCCCTTCCTTCATCCCTCCCTCCCCTACCTTTTCCCTGTGTTCTTTCTGCCTTCCTCTCTTTTTCTTTTTCTGTTTCACCTCTCTAAACTTACAGGATATGACTGTTCTGGCTCAATTTTCCCTGGTCCATGGTATGCCCTTTTACTGTGTAAAGTCAGGTTTTGTTTAATTTATTCAGTTTCACAGTTTCTATTTTCTTCCTTATGGACTCTAAATAATTACGTGTATATCAGATCATCTTTGCTTATTGTGGCTGTTATCTTTTCTGTAATCTCACTTAATTCTATCTTTCATTCAGTCCTGCTTGTTTTTCTTATATCTGTCTTTTATATCCTTCCACATATTTTCTATAGTCTGTCTTATAAACATTCCAGTTTTATCTTCATTTCTCCAATGGCTTTTAAAAAACTTTTTTGTCAGTTACATTCTAGGTAGGATTCTTCAAGCTCACAGCTAATTTCCTCCTATTTTTCTTGCTACAACTTCCCTGAATTCTGGCGTTTCTATTTTGTGGTATTCTTTTAGAGAGATGGTTGGTTTATTAATTTTTTAAAAATAATGGTGAAATATTTATGTACTTTTTCTTTTGTTTCATAGCAACTTTTTTTTTTTTGATGAATGCAGTTCATCTTTTGGCACATTTTGCTACTCTTTTTAAACTTTTACTTTAGAGTAACTTTGTATAGATGCTATGCTAGTTCAGTTTTTAAAACCACTTATCATTAAATGAGTTGAATTTTTCAGTTCCAGCCATTACACAAGGTTCTTGATGCAACTCTGCACAACTCAAAGCTTTCTTTCTTTGCTGTTCTCAACAAAAAGACTGATTTCTGGAAATATAGTTTGACTGTTATTCTTTGTGTGGACTTATCTTCTTTGTTTCCCCCAATTCCAGGGGGGCTCCCTCTGTGGTTTCTGCTTTCTTCAGGTCCCGCACTTTTCTGCAAATAAGGTCTGTAGCTTACATAGTTCGTGGTGAGTTCTTGCCTTCAGGAGTTTTATCTCTGCTGGCACTTTTGAGATCTGCCATCATTAAGTTTTCTCACAACTCAATTTTCATCTTTTCTCTTTATTCCCATGTGGTTTCTGTCTGATTTCAGTTGTTTTTGTCAACCCTTAAGCATATTTTGGAGTCTGCAGATTATATTTGGCTTCTAGTTCCACTGAAAATGGAGCTTGTGGATATTTTTTCTATTCTCTTTGCTCCTTTCATATGATTTTATGGAGAGGATGGACGAATGAGCTGATATATGCAACCATCTTACTACAGAAACCCCTGTGATGATTTTATTGTATTTTTGTTTATTTTTAACTTTTTAACATTTTTATTTATTTTGAGAAAGCAGAAGCAGGGGAGGAACAGAGAGAGAGGGAGACACAGTATCCAAAGCAGGCTCCAGGCTCTGAGCTGTCAGCACAGAGCCTGACGTGGGGCTCAACCCCATGAAATTTTTGATCATGACCTGTGCCAATGTCAGACACCTAACTGACTGAGCCACCCAGGTGCCCCCCTCTCCCCACAATGATTTTAAAGTTATGTATGATCATGGACTTTTCTTGTCATGAAATGCTGAAGAACTGATATTTCTCTGGAAGACTTTCCCTGCCCCTCCCCCAACTTAGTACTAAATGAGATAGATTTGAACAACCTGCATGATCTTTACTGTCCAGAAAGTTAAGGAATACATTCTTTGCTAAATCTGAGTTAAAACTTGAGGCGCTAAACTTTTCCATTGGAATTGTTTTAGAAGGTTGCATTTCTAAGCATGAACATACTTTTTGCTTTCTTGAAGCTTAAAGAAAGTACTCTGTGTGGGTGATTGGATACTAAGGGCTATTATGACTATATTGTACTAATACATGGTTATTACATTGAAGAAGAGTGTTGGCTTCCATAAAAAGAGGCTCCCAAATGTATGTTTGTTCATTTTTTTGTCATATACAGTTTCTCCCAACCCCCTTTTTTTCCCTTGTGAGTAGCTTTCTTTAGGTGCCCTTTCTTAGAGCTGTTACTGTGTTTGCCTGTCATAGCTGTTCTTTGAATTTGATAAAGGCTCAGAATTCAAAAAAAGGTGGTTAGGGGTGCCTGGGTGACTCAGTTGGTTAATTGTCTGACTTTGGCTTAGGTCACAATCTCACGGTTCGTGGGTTTGAGCCCCGCATCAGGCTCTGTGCTGACAGCTAGCTCAGAGCCTGGAGCCTGCTTTGGATTCTATGTCTCCTTCTCTCTCTGACCCTCCCCTGCTCACGCTGTCTTTCTGTCTCTCTCTCAGAAATAAATAAAAACATTAAAAAATTTTTTAAAAAGGTGGCTGGAATGATGTAAAAAGTACATATGTAATATGCTATAAATACTATACATAATATATAAATATTATAAATATAAATAAGTATTTATATTATGTATTATAAAGTGTAATATATATGATAGCATATATATATATATATATTGCTGGAATTATATAAAGTATATAAAGCAAAAGTAAATATCCTTTGGGTATGACATGAGGGACTCTCCTATGAGTAAAGCGATACTCAGTGCATAGACCTTGTAATATCTGCTATAGTTGCTTGGGGTTCCCTTGTTTCTTGGGTCTCAGCCGCTTCTTCCTAGAGGAAGAGAATTCTTCCTGTGGGAACAGCTCATCAAAATGATGGATGAAGTAGTGATTAATGCAGTACAGCTGGATAGGCAGGTGCTATAGGCTGTACAGAGAAGGGCAGTTGACCAGGTTTGGCCAGCTAGGTTGTGTGTGGGGATACTGGTAGCACAGTATTCAGTTTGCTGACCTTTGGTAGGAACATAAAAAGGAAAGGAAGTTGAATAGTTACATTGTTACATTTCTGGCACAGCAGGTGTTTTTGTAGTTTTGAGTTTGTACATGTATATGCTTAAGGATATTATAATTGAACAGTGTAACTCTAATTTAAAAGGCTACCATCATATCAACTCTTTTATTTGGAAATACTGTGGAAAGTCTAAGGAAAACATTTGCCACAGCATTCCACTGCCTTAGAGAGAAGGATGTTTTGTGTTCTCAATGCCCAGTTGTCCTGGCATCTGAGGGAGCCGCAGACGTTTGCTATGCAGTCCAAGTACACAGGGAAGGTTCGAAAGTTGTTAAGTGCAAGCTGCAAGATTCTAAGATTAATTGTGCTTCACTCTCTAGTGAGATTAGTGTATTATAAATCATAGAGGCATATCCCATCAATCTGGCGCCTGGATGCAGAGAACATGATAACCCTTAACTCAGCAGAAACGTACCTTCCATCCATTATGGCTTCTCTCCTGGAATAAACCATGCACTCCTCAGATAGGGCCAGGGCAACAGACAGCATCTTAAAGACATCTTTGAGATAGCATCCCTTTACTTACAAAAGGGAAACCATTTCTGTGGCTCCTTGGTTTTATTCTACAATAACTTTAAACAAGACAGGTTTAAAGAAGTATTTTTTGGGTACTTAGTTTTGTTCAGCCCTGGGGTAAGTTTCTCTGAGGGTTCAAAGAAAGAAAACATACGATCCCAATCCTTGATGAACCTATTGTTTAGATGGGGAGAAAAGCCATATTAATTTTAATTATGTGATATTGATACTAATTGCTGTTGTTTATCTAACACTAACTATATGCATGCCAATAGAATATATTAAGAAATTATTTATAGAGCATATTTCAAAATAAATGCTGACAAGGTCAGAGAGGAGAGATATGTATGGCTGGCTTGTCTGGAATGTGTCGATAGAGGGTAAGCCTGTGCCGGATCTTGTTGGTAGGAAGGCTTTAGTGAGATAAGACAATGCAGTTCCTCAGTTTGAGACTATAGACCACAGGAGAGAAATGAGGTTAGATAGGTGGCAAATGAGTACAAGAGGTGGCTTGTAGGTGGCCTGTAGAACTTCAGAACGTGCAAGTCTTGCTGTGCACCTCCTCTCCTTTCCACATTCCCTCTGTCATCAGTCAATCCCGTTCCCCACTGGGGTAGCCTGCTGAGAGGAAGAGAATTCCCATAGGAACATCTCATCAGAATGGCGGGTGGAAAAGGGAATTCAATAAGCTAGATATGTAGGTGCTGTAGGCTACATAGAGCAGGTGATTTGGCCAGATCATGCCAGCTAGCTTGTGTGTCCAGACATTGCTAGGGCCAAAGTTAGTTTGCTGATATTTGGCAGGGACACCAAACAGATTTCCTCCCTTCTCCCTCTTTCATGTCTCCCTTCCTCCTTCTCCCTCCCTCCTTCCTTTCCTTGTTTCTTATTATGAAACACTCCAAGCTTATCAATCTATCCCCGCTCCTTTCAGTTCTTTCTCTTTCTGGATTCCAAACTCGGTTCTCTTAGCTACAACTTCATGGTTTATACACTGTTCTCTTAACTTCATTCATCCATTCATTCGACATGTATTTATTGGATTCCATATGCCTCTTTAGAAAATATATAATCTTAGAAGGAAGACAAAAGTATAATAAGAGGTGGCAAGTATCTTGAAATAAGAATATAGGATGCTATGGAAACACATTGCACAGGCACTTCATCTTATTGAGGGGAGATATGAAAAGAAATGTCAGAAAAGAAATGACATATAATCTGAGACGTAAAAGTATGAGTGGAGTTGTTCTAAACCCTTTCTAAGGCCATTGAGGGGTGCCTCTATCTGATCTGAGGAGCTATCAGGCACTTAAGGTTCTTGGTTGCCTTTGGCTGCTACTACTACCACAGACAGGAAATTACTTTATTCAGTCAATAAATAGTTCTTGAGCAGTTTTATGGCTCTTTTAAAGTGTTCCAGGCACTTTAAAAGTAAACAACTGTAAATCAAATGGGCAAAGGACCTGATCTCATAGAGCTTACCTTCGAGTCAGAATGAGCAGACTATGAATAAATAAAAAAATATATATACTATTTTGGGTATTATGGAAAAAAGAGAAACAGAGTAAGGTGATAGAATATATGTTCTTGTATGTGTGTGTGAATGTGGACTATTTTAAATAGGGTGATCTGGGCATCTCTATCAAGGTGATTTTGTTTTGTTTTGTTTTTTTTTTAATGTTTTTTATTTATTTCTAGGAGAGAGAGAGACAGCGTGAGCAGGGGAGGGTCAGAGAGAGAGGGAGTCACAGACTGAAACAGGCTCCAGGCTCCGAGCTGGCAGTCAGCACAGAGCCCGACGTGGGGCTCGAACCCACGAACTGCGAGATCATGACCTAAGCGAAAGTCAGACGCTTAACCGACTAAGCCACCCAGGTGCCCCTATCAAGGTGATTTTGAACAAAACCTGATGAATTGGAGGAGGGAGTCAAGTGGCTATCTGGGTGGTGGCATGCAGGCGACAGCATTCTAGGCAGAGGGAGCAACTAGAGCAATGGCTCCCTTGGAGGATGCATGTGAGGGCTCTTTCAGAAACTGTAGAAAACCAGGTGGCTAGACCTCTAGGAAGAGAGCAAAGATGGATGAGGTTGTGGGGGAGCTTGTGGGCTGGATAGAGTCTTGTTCCATGCAGATTTACATTCAGGAGGATCCTTTTGGCTTCAGTGTGGAGATCTAATAGGAGATCTAATAGTAGTAGAGGGGCAAGAGTGGAAGAGAGATCAATTAGGAGACTGTTGCAGTTGTCAAGGTAGGAGATGATGGTAGCTCGCCAGGTGGAAGAGAGAGAAAGTTGTTGGGGGGTGTGTGTGGGGGGTGGGAGGGCATGGCAGAGAAATGAGGCTATATAGCTAGTAGGGAAAGCAGGGTCAAGGGAGTATATTTCAAAGTGGAGGAAAAGAGGCATGGTTGTGTGCTCATGGGAATGATCCAGTAGAGAGGGAAAATTATGATGATGGTGGAGGAGAGTAACAGCTGCAGGAGCCATGCTGGACAGGTGAGAGAGCATGGGAACTGGTGAGCAAGTGGCCAGGAGCAGGGGTAACTCACTCCTGCAACAGCAGGGTAGGTGGTAGGGGCTGTCATGGTTACACAGGAAGTGTCTTCTGATAACTTTCATTCTCTCAGTGCAGTGAGAAGCTGGGTTCTCACATGTGAATGAGGATGGGGAGATGCCAGTGTAGGGAGAGAAGAGAGGAGGAGTGGGAGAGTGGGAGAGCAGGGACAAGGCTGTGAGACATGAATGTCAGGTAGCATAAGGGCTTTGGTGAAGTCGTCATGAATTTAAAAATGGCCCAGTCAGGGGTCTCCTGAATGGCTCAGTTGGTTGAGTGTGCCACTTCAGCTCAGGTCATGATCTCACAGTTTGTGGTTCACGCCCTGTGTTGGGCTCTGGGCTCTGGACTCACTGCTCAGAGCCTGGAGCTTGCTTCGGATTGTGTGTGTGTGTGTGTGTGTCTGCCCCTCCCCAGCTTGTGCTCTCTCTCTCAAAAATAAATAAATTAACATTTTTAAAAAATGGCCCAGTCAGAATGGTTCAGGATAGCATTTAACTGTGTAGGTCACATCTTGGACATATTAAACCCTTGCAGTGAACATTTCTGAAGAAACATTCTCAAGATGGTTTTGAAGCCCACTGCTGTCAGCTTCTTGTCTGGAGAGGAGGGCTATATCAGTCTTAGGGGGCTTTACCTGGGCAGGCAGGACCTAAATGATGGCCACACATGGTCATTGCATGACTTCTCTTCTAGTTCCTTTAACTATTGGTGGAGGCATGCTGGAATATTACAGAAAAATCATGCAAGCATAAAGTGGTTTGTTAAGATGGATACATAAAGATTTGGGACAGAGATGAGTTACCTGATATACCAGAGCTTTTTAGTGCATAAGGAGGTGGCCAGGCAGAGAGGAAGGGAAGGAATTCTATAGGGACTACATGGTCATAGGCTTGGTTGTGGGAAGATCATGAAAGGAAATGGGCAATGGGGGAATGGAAATTGGAAATGTTGGATTCTATATGCTCTGGCATGCTGTTGTCCTCATTGTCCTCCAGCCTGCATGCTCATTTCAGTCTCTTAGCCTTTAATTATGCTGGTTTCCCTGCTTTCTAGAAATGCCTTCCATCTCTCAGGGACACTGAGTTGCACAACTCCAGGGGTACCATTACCAGTGTACTTTTTGTTTCTTTCCAGAGATGGCTCCTTCCATCCAGAGATGGAAGTCCTATGACTTCCATGACAGGCCCTTCTTTGGCTCCAAGCCACACTCACTCTCCCTTACCTGAAATCCTCTTGTATCTAGAGGGTAGAGTTACCAGATTCAGCTAACAAAAATACAGCATGCCATTTAAATATTACATGGGATATCCTTACATTAAACAGTGATTAGTTGCTTGTCTGAAATCCAAGTTTAATGAGACATTCTGTGCTTTACTGAAACATTAGAGTTAGAGTCCAAAACATAGGTAAACATTCATTCAGTAAACCCTTCTAGAGAAGGAGCACGTGAGGTTCTGAACTAGGGACTGGGGAAATAGCAGTGGTTGGGCTAGATCCTACTGTCAGGGTTGTGAGGCACCAAATCAGACAAGTTAAGGTGGTGGGAAAAATGTTGCAAAAGGTTCAGCTTGAATTAACTACTCCAGAATTTTGCAATCATCATATCTAGAGAAAAGCTATTTTAATTTTCAGTATACATGAACATTTTGTGATCTTCATTGAGTACTATAATTTTAATGATGTATAGGATGGAGGTATAGTTATCTTTTCTTGCTGAAGACATCTGAAAGTCTTCCGTAGACTTGTCTGCCTATGAGGAATTTGTCATCTGTCATTTTCATCTTTATCATCATCCCCACTAGTGTTGATCAGAAGTGGTAGGAGCTAGGCTGAGGCAGGATGATGACCCAGGGCTGGGAACATGCATCCTGGCTGTGCCTTTTATTACCTGTGAGATCTCAGGAAGCAACTTGACCTCTCTGTCCCACTGCCACCCCGCCTGTAAAATGAAATATAATAATAATAGGTACCTCCGAGGGTTGATGGGAGGGTTAGACAATTAAAAGTTGAAAATTGCTTGGAACAGTGCTTGGTATGTGCTAAGTGCTAGATAAATGTTGGTTAGTATAATTTTAAAATTATTTTTAAACATACACTGTAATTGACATAAATACTAGTGCTATAGGAAGTTAACAGGAGGGAGTGGCTGAGTAGTCCTGAGATGTGAATTGACTCTATTGGTACTGATCTTCTATTCTTTCAACCTCCTTGAAGGTAAGCACCACACTGCCCACATCTTTGTATCCCTCCTTCACCTCCTCTCAGCTCCCCGTAAGGGTGTGGTAGAGGCTTTGAAAATATTTGTTGGTGAATATATTAATGCTATTGCCAGTCGAAAGAAATGTTAATGACATCCATGGATCATGTTTCCCCAGGGTGACCGAGTTCCAAAATAATCTTAGATACCCATATTTTCACTATTCCTGATTTATTTGTAAGGGCTAGGCAAATATATTTAATTTAGAATACCTGAAGTGAACTTTATAAATGCTCTAGGAATGAAAATAAATTGAGAACTCATTTACAATTCATATTTAAGTGCTCTTTAGTACACCATGTATGAATAATAGTTTTAGTTGATGGAGCATTTAATAAATGACCAGCATTGTTTTAGCCATGTGAGATATAATAACCAAATTCTCTACACCTTCCTGAGAGTTAGGTGTTATGAACCCCACATTACATACAAAGTGGAGGTATGGAGCAGTTAAGAAATTTGCCCAAGTCAACATAACTAGTCATTAATTGGTCCTGGGTTCAAGTTCAGGATTGTCAGATTTCAGAGTCCATGTTCAAAATGAATATGCATGTTTCTCAACATAAAAAGCTAGTGGAGAGCAGAGAGGAGGCCTGAGGCCATTTGTTTTTTCATTCATTCAAGTGTGTGCTACCTGCAGGGCTGTGAAGGACAAGGGTCTGACCTCAGGAAGGTCATGGTCATAAAGGGCTGGGTATAGGGAATATGGTAAGTGTTTTAGTAGAGAGGCGGTTTTATGAGGATAAAGTGCTGAGGTAACACAGAGAAGGCAGAGCTAAGTGTATCTAAGAAAGGTGCTATCTGGAGAAGGCATCAGGGAAGAGGTGGCATGTATCATGTATCATGCAGACATGCTTCTTTTGGTCTTACTCGGCATTTAATGAACACTGTTTTAGATATGCAACTGATGCCACTTGACCAACAGTACGTAAGTAATAAAGAAACAAATATTTAAGAAAGTCTACGAAGTCCTGTGCTAGGCATTTTTATAGACAGAGTTTAGCTTCCTGACAGCCACCTCAGTTGGATACTCTAATCTCCATTATACAGATAAAGAAAATCAAGGCTCAAAGTGGTTGAGATTTGTTGAATGTGGGAAGTTTTTATTTATGCAAGAAATTCAGCTATCAATTTATTCATTGAGTAAGCATTGGGTGAGCACCTACCCTGTGTTCGGCAATGTGGTTGGTTGCTGAATAACAACGGTTAACCTGCCCCGTATATATTTTTGGAAAACAGTGCATCCTTTGAAATGAAGTTTGGAGTGAGAGTGATTGGGGAACATCCTAGGACCTACAACTGATATTGTCCTCTGGCATCTCCCCAACAGGCCTGTGCCCAGACTACTGTGAGAGGTTGTTTCAGTCAAAATTAATATAACATTCATTTTAATTATGCATCGATTAAAAAACAAAAAGCCTTCTAGTGCAGCTCTGCTGAGCACACTGTTATGGACTGCTGTGCTCTGGGTCTGCAGGGAGCACTGCAGGGAACCAGAGCAGAGAAAAGCAACATGGAGGACTCCAAAGGGTGACTGAGGAGACTACTCATGCAGATGCCTGTGTGTGTGTGTGTGTGTGTGTGTGTGCGTGTGTGTGTGTGCGCGCGCGCGCGCGCTGTGAAGGGTGTTTGGAGTGTCTGCAGCTTGGTATGGGAGAGAAATCTGAGCTGAGAAATGCAGTTTTGTGGTCTAATTCTGATACTAATTTTACTCTTCAGTTTTTACAAAGGTCACATTTAAGGAGAGCAGGTTTCCAGGAGGGTGAAGAGCAGGGCTGCCATGTTGATTCAGACTGTGGTACTCCAGAGTTATGTAATTACATTCTGTGGACCTGTGGTGACTCTGAGTGGGTGTGATGTGGAAGGTATTCTGGCCTGGGGAGTAACAGGATGAAAGCACTGGGCATCAGGAAGGCTCAAAGATAGCTTCAGTGTTCTCCAAGACCAATTTCTTCCCCTTATTGCTTTGAGAAGGCCTGATCCTGGGAGGCATGCTATTCATAGTAACAAGTGATAGTTGCTTTTTTAGCTTAAGGTTTTTGATCACAAGCAACAGAAACAGATCTTGTCCAATATAATCAATTCATTGAGGAATCTCAATTCATTGAGGTGTAACCATCACACCTCAGTTTATTTCATCCAACTGTACTTGTAATTCTCCAGCTTTAATGTGCTTATGAATCTCCATGTTACAGTGCAGATTCTGGTTCAACTGGTTTGGGTTAGGGGCAGAAATTCTGCTTTTCTGACAAGCCAGGGTTGCTGGTGTGGGACCACACTTAAAGTAGCAAAGTGCCCCTTATCCCCTTATGGATCTGTAAACATGATCTTTGTCCTATTCTAACTCTTTCTAGTACTCATAGGTTCTATTCATTCTAGAAGTCAAAGCTTATTCCTGTGTATTATTTTAAAAACTTTGGTCTCAGTCTTTTTGGACAGATTCTTCTCTTTCTCCACTGCAGGTTAGAGCTATGGCCCTGACTTTTTAGATCAAGTAGGGTGTGTGTGATTTGGTCCTAAGATTACCCCTCAGCCCCCAAATGCATTTCATCAGGGATTTCAGGGCAGGGAAGAGATTTGGGCAGCTGAAGTCTCCTTCCTTTGCCTCCTTCGTCTACCATGGTTAATGTCACATATGCTACTCTGCTTGAGTCTGACTTCAGCTATTGATGAAGCCTTTATTGGTGGTCTCCATGACAGTGCTGTGTGCCATTTTAGGGCAGTGCTCACCATGGCCCCTCCATCTCTTAGGAGCTTGTCAGAGGGCTAGGCTTCCTCCCTTTGGCTCCTGGAGGTATATCCCAGTGATCCTTTTGTCAGGCTGGGCATCTTCTCACATGGCCATGGAACCATCTGTCCTAATTCTGTAAAACTAGCCTCTGTGTCTGGTGCTGGGTCACAGCTATGGGGATGGTTTAGGGGAGTGGCCATTCTTCTTTCTTTCACTCATGTGGAAACTCCTTTGGGAGGATACATGCTTCGGTCCTGGACTCAGGCCAGCAAGCATCCCTCTTGCAGCCTTCCAGGACTAGGAAGGAAATGGGCTGAGGCTCCTCATAGAGCCATCTCCAACTCTCCCAGTCCCTCGCTGAAAGCCAGTCTCTTACCTCTTGCTTCTGGGAACCACCACCCTCAGAATTCAGTCAGCATGTCGGTATTAATGCTCATGTTGCTCTTTGATGCTTGCACTCCCGGGTGAACTGATCTCGAGAAGAGAGGAAGGAAGAGGTAAGTGTCACAACACAGTCTTTGCTGTACTGGTGCTGATAGCTTCCTCTTGCAGATGTCCTGCCTCTTTCTGGCCCACAGTGGGTTGGGTATTTGGACATAAATCTCCTCTTAGTCTAATTCATTGCATGGCAACAAGTAGCCATGTTCCTGGCAACTGTGGACAGAGGCCTGGCTTCCGGGTAGGGCAGCTCATTGAGGGAAGTGTTTTTGACATCCTCATGTGTTTTGAGCTGTCAGCTGCACTCCTTCTACAGGATCTGGCATCATGCTTGTCACCAGCATCCCTCAACAGGAAACTCTCAGACAGTCATCTGGAGAGACTGCAAACTCGAGCCATTAAAAAGCAGACAGATCTTTGTATTTGTGAAAGCTCACGATTAATATTTCATGGAGAAAGGATTAATAAAACATCTTGCAATTAGCTGCTTCCCTTCAGCAATCACATCTCATTAAAGGTGATAGGAGGCAACCGACAGGACTCCTTAGCAAGCAGCTGGTGTGGACCCTGACTTGCAGGACAGACCTGCTGGTTTAGGGGGGCAACAGCCCCAGTTCTGCCTTGTCTGCAGAAGAATCTTCTCTGGTAAATGATGTGATAAATGGGATTGGCTCTCAGCAGGGGATATCTTTCAGCAACCACATCTTTATCTGTATCCCCAGAATTCTCCCTTCATTTACTCATTTATTGTCTTGTATATGCCAGGGGCTGTGCTTGGTGATGGGAAAGAAGAAGCAGTGGCTAGTATCTCCACTTCTGGAGGCCCTGCCGGGCCCCATCAAAGACTTGTGCTTTTCCCTGCAAAGCCCTTCCTGCCTGGCACTGACTTACATGCCTTCTGCTGCCCTGCCTGCTGCTGTGGTCTCCTCCAGATTCTGCTCCAGAGTATACCGACAGGCTCATTCCACACTTTGTGCCTTTGCTTTCCTCCTGTAGCAGGCCCTCTCCCAGCCTTCCTTCCTTGGATCCCCAAGCTGTACAAAGACACACTGTCTTGTTCCCACTTCCTGAAGAACAATGTAGAAGGGCAGTGATGGGGCCATTAAAACCCCTTTTCAACACCTCCTTCTTGCCTGGGCTAAGAAGAATCACATGTGGGGCGCCTGGGTGGCTCAGTCGATTAAGCGTCTGACTTCATCTCGGGTCATGATCTCACAGTCGTGGGTTCGACCCCCACATCGGGCTCTGTGCTGACAGCTCAGAGCCTGGAGCCTGTTGCAGATTCTGTGTCTCCCCCTCTCTCTGACCCTCCCCTGCTCATGCTGCATCTCTTTCTCTCTCAGAAATAAATAAAACATTAAAAAAAAAACACATGGACCTGGTTCTTCTCATCTGATCTTTTCTGTTTCCTCTTCTGTCATGTTTTCCTCTCCCAGGAGTAGAATGATTAGAAAGAAAAAATAAGCTTGAATGTGAATCTCAATTCCTGGGGGCAGGGGCTAGCAGGTGGCATCATCTCTTCAAGCTTCTAGTTTCCACCCTGTCCCAGCACCCACTGCATGATATGGCACAAGGATTCAGGAAATGTACTTTTTAAAAGAGAAGCTGTGATTGTTCAAAATGTGGGCTGTGCTATGTAGACATTTGATGCCAGAGATGCTGGGCTGTGTGGCCAGCTCTGCCAGCTCTCAGGAGACAGGTTTATTCTCCTGATGCAGGCTACCAGCACGTTTCTGCATGGCATATTGCCACCTCTAAATGATGGCTCTGCGTGGTGTAACTGCCTGCTTCCAGTATTATGTTCCTGTGCAAGGCTGTGGCCTTGGTCTGGGACCAGAATGGTCCTGAGGCCCCAGGGATGGGAGCTGACAGTGCCTTCTGATTTCCATCAGACTGCATTACCTTCCATCCTCCTGAGAAGGCTGTGATCATGATGAAGCCCAATTAGACATGTGGGATAAAAGAGCATCAGGCTGGGATGTCTGCCTGGTAGCCTCACGGTCCGTTCATGTGTCAGGCCACCTTCTCCAAACCCATTAGGCTGGAAGCAAGAAAACAGAGCCTTGGTGACAACATCTTCAGAGTCAAAGTGACAAAGGAGGGAATGCTCTTATTAGCTTTGTTTGATCAACCCCACACAGGGCAGTTTGGATTACTCTAAAATGCATGGCTTAAGAAATGGAATAATCTGGTTGATTGCTTCTATTCACTAGCCTACTTCACCTCTGTCAGTGAGAGAGATGAGAGAGGAGACAGAGACAGAGATATTAGAAGGTTGATTTTATTTGGATGGGACCATGGTGGTCTTATATGAAGATGGAGAGTTAGGCCATATGTCCCCACCCCAGCCCAGTGCAGTTGGAGTCCTCTGACAGTTTTAATTAAAGACATGATGAAGTCAGGTAAGTTTGTTAAGAGAGTCATTGTAGTGGATACTGTTGGTACCTTGCACAAATATATTTCGTGTCGGTGCCCTTGAACTTACCTGAGGACTCAGGATCAAGCTTAGACCATATCCTTGCTTAGTTCCTTTCTTTGCCCCGTCCTGCTTTCCTCACCTCCCTTGAGAGTATTCCACCAGTAAATCACTTGAATAAGAATCCCCATATTAGGCTCTTGGAAACCTGACTTAAGGTAGTAACTGTGCACGGCAGTGTAAGGACTTCTTGCTGGGGACATGGGAGGGAAGGCTCTGCAGTAGCTCAGGCCCACATTGATACAGTCATGACCAGGGGAAGTGGTAATGAAAAAGCAAGAAGAGAGAGGTGGTAGAGACATCAGGATGGAAGATTCACCAGGACCCTATATTTGCCTGGGGAGGGGGGTGAAGAAGGAAGTAAACATGATGGATATTTTAAGTCAGGGCGAGTGAGGGCACATGTGGTGATGTCACTGGTTAATGGGAAGGAGGAATTTTCACTCCATCCTTTTCTATCTCTGGCTCACTCCTCTTGTTCTCCCTGGGCTGCTGCTCCAGAATGTTACGTATACTACAATAAATTAACTTGCATTGACACATCCTTATCATCCAAAGCATGTAATTTACGTTAGGGTTCACTCCCAGTGTTGCACATTCTCTGGATTTGGACAAATGTATAATGACATGTATCCACCATGATACAACATCATACAGAGTAGTTTTAATACCCTAAAAATCCTTTGTCCTCCTGTTCATCTCTTCCTCCTTCTGAATTCTTGGCAACCACTGATCTTTTTATTGTTTCCACAGATTTTTCTCTTCCAGAATGTCATATAGTTGTAATCATACAGTATGTAGGCTTTTAAGATAGGCTTTTCCCACTTAGTAAGATGCATTTGTGGTTCCTCCGTATCTTTTCATGGCTTGACAGCTCATTCCTTGTAGCACCAAATAATATTCCATTGTCTGGATGTACCGGTTTATTTATCCCTTCACCTGCTAAAGGACATCTTAGTTGCTTCCAAGTTTTGGCAAATATGAGTAAAGCTGCTATAACATCTATGAACAGGTTTTGTGTGGACATGTTTTCAATTCCTCTGGATAAATACCAAGGAGTGCAATTGCTGAATCATATGGTAAGAGTGTGTTTCATTTTGTAAGAAACTGACGAATTGGCAGAAGCATCACAATTAGAGGAGACAAATTCATATCCAAAGTATATACCCAGTCTAGTGAGGACTTACTGCTGCCCACTCGATGATGAAATGGGTGCAATGTAATTAACTTGCCACTGGGTGGTCAGCCAGTCCCTTTAGAGAATTGTGCCACACTAGGGGCTCAGGATGGGGTTCTGCATTTGTTAGGTTAGATCTTTGGTAGTAGCAGTAGCTAAGTCAGCCTAGGTAAGGGGGAGTTCATGTTGTTAAGCCTGCTTAGAGTTGCCATCCCTGCCAGCATGCCCAGTTTGTACATCTGTTGAGCTAACATTGGGGTGATTCACATCTACAGAACATTTCGTCTTGTCCATGTTATAAAGAGTCTTCTTTGTAGTGGATGTTCTTTGGTGAGCATTCACATGGATCATCAATATCTTTCTATTCTGTGCCCATTCACAGGGAGAAGTTTGTTCCCATATCTTTCACAAAACTTGGTAAGCTTTTGGTCATTATTTCTTCAAATATGTATATTTTTCTTGCACCAACTCATTCTCTTCTAATTCTGGCACTCTGATGTCACAAATGTTAGACCTTTTAGTACTGTCTTAATAGGGTCCTGAGGCTGTATTCATTTTCTTAAGGTATTTTTGTTGTTGTTGTTGTTGTATAGATAATTTCAACTGACCTATTTTTAAGTTTGTGGACTCTTTCTCTTGTCATCTCACTCTGCTTTGGAGCTCATTGAGTGTAACTTTTAATTTTCACTTATTATCTTTAGTTCTAAAATTTACATTTTAAAAATAGTTTTTATTTTTCTGCTAAGAATATCTACCTTTCCATTTCATTTCAAGAGTATTTACCTTTATGTCATGGGACATGTTTATAATAGTTCTTTTAAAATATTTGTCTGATGATTCCAACATCTGAAATGCATCTGTCGATTGCATTTTCTCTTGAGAAGTGGTCACATTGTCCCATTTTTTTGTACGTTGAGTACTTTTTAATTGTATTTTGGACATTTGAAACACTACCCTGTGAATCTTTGGGTCCTTTCAAGTTCTCTGTAGCATATTGATTTCATTGCTTTAGAAGCAATCAGTCTGATTGAGTGGAAACTGCAAGTTCTCTCTTGCCATCTGTGGGCAGTGGTTCCAATGTTAATCTGGTTTTCACAGCTTTTGTTAAGCTGCTTTGGGTCTGTTCCATGCATGTGCCTCTCTGGAACATGGGTAGTAGATGATACTCAAGTTCAGATTTTAGTTCTTTGCTCTGTGCTTTGATCTTTGTGCATGCACAGCTCAGAGGTTACCCTTGGACTTGAAACAGAATAAAGGGATCCCCTTCTTCAGTGCTCTCTTCTCTAAGATTTCTTCCATACTATTTTAGCTCCCAGGGGCCCTTTTGCATGTCCTCTGCCTTGGTCTCCTTCCGGTGTTTTAGGACTTCTGTCTCCCTCACAGTTCTGCAGTGGGACAACTCATTGGTCAAAGTCAGAAGATAAAAAGAGAAAGAACTAGGAAACTCATCCCTTGATGTGGATAACTCTTTGTTGGCTTCCTTCCCTAATCTACTAACTTTTGTCAACTTTTCAGAGTCTGCAAGTAGTTGGGTTTTGTATTTTGTCTGAATTTTTAGCTATACCCAGTGGGAGAGAGCGTTGAGGTAGTGGACCTAATTCATTTTGTTTGTCACTGGAATTTCCATATGACTGTGGTTTTAGAGATGTTGCTAGGGCTAGAGTTCGCTTCTGCTAGTGAACAGAACATGCTGGTGAGTGGGATCCTGAGAAGAGTGTGCCACAAATAGGGAGGCCTGATTTCTACAAAAAGGATTAGAAGTGATTTCCTCGATCATTTATAAGCAAATTTATATTCGTTTTTGGAACATGCTTTACGTGTCATTGGTACCAAGTACTTTAGAAGGATGAGTTTTTTGTTTAAATCATGACATCTGCTGAGTAGTAAATTGCAGTTTTTGCTTGCAGCAGCCAAAGGCTAATGTTGGTGTTAATATGAACTCTATAGTTGACTCCCTGAATGGGGCCCGGAAATCCTGGTATGGCCAAATATGATTTTTCCTTCATATAAGAACGAACAATAATAATGTTAGACTCTTGTCTTTAGGTAAGGTAGGGCAGAGCTATTGTACCCTAGCTCGGAAGGTTTGCTGCACATTCAAACTGGGGGAGGTAGAGTATCATTCTTGTTCTCCGGTTTAAAGCTACTTTGCTCCACAGAAAGTATTACATTAAAGAGAAATGTGTTCCTTTGGCTCCCAAGTAAAACAAAAGAAAGTTACAACTGGAGTTTGCCTTGAACCCATAGGTTTTGCCCTGGAGAAGTAATACAAAGGGTCAGGACATTCACGTCCACCTTTTCCTGAAACAATTTGCTTGGGCTTATGGGGCTTCAGCTGTAGATTATTGGTAACCCCTTTATTACTGGCTTCTGTTGCTGAGGGAGACATGTCAGATCTGGGGTCAAGGACTTTCAGATCAGGTAATATTCTGCTATTTAAGGAAATGGTTGGGCAGGATGCAGGTTATAGCAAGATATTGCTTGGATTTTGCATTTGATAGAATTTAAAGGCATGCAATACCCTTTGGCCAGTCTGTCACCTAGGGTTTTGAAAACTTTAATCTAATTAAAAATAATTGAAGTACCGTTTAGTCCAGGGAGAGGGTTAGCCCCAGGGTTGGTGGACCCTAAAGCATTAGACATGTCTAACCCTCACAAACTTTTCAGTCTCTCCCTGGGATTCCTCCTGAGGCAACACTTTCTTTTGGTCATCCTTCTCACTGAGGCCTCAAGTTTAAAGAAGACCCATAACAAGTGTTTGGAGGAGGAAGTTAAGAAGAACTGCATTTGAGCCTTTTTTTCCCCCCCTGAGTAAGTGGTTCACTAATTAGGGTCCCCAGACAGCCTGACTCCAGCCACTTGGCCAAACCTCACCAGAGTGTCAACCAGGGGCGGGTACTAGGACAGACTTCTTGCAGTGGTCTTGGGTAGAAAGAACCAGAGGCCAGTGTTTGAGTTGCAGAATCAACACCAAGAGTATGGTATAAGGGAAAGGATGTAATAGGGCTTCTGAATGGACAATCAGGAGTCAGGTTGGATGTGAAAGAAACAGAACTGGTTCTGGAACAAAGTGAAATGGTCATGGGTGGCTGCTGGTCAGCATTGGTGCATGTGAAGTTTACGTTTATTGGTGGGGGTGCTGATGAAGAGAGTTTTTTTTTTTTAAGTGTTTTATTTATTTCTAGAGAGAGAGAGAGAGACAGTGTGAGCAGGGAAGGGCCAGAGAGAGAGGGAGACACAGAATCTGAAGCAGGCTCCAGGCTCTGAGCTGGCTATCAGCGCAGAGCCTAATGTGGGGCTCGAACCCACTAACTGTGAGATCATGACCTGAGCCGAAGTCAGATGCTTAACCGACTGACCCAGCCAGGTGCCTCTGAAGAGAGGTTTTTGAGGTGGCACTATGGGTACAAGATCAAATCAGACACTGTCAAAGGGATCTCTTCGTGTTTATTTCCCTTTCTCTTTGTCATGGTTGTGGCTGTAGAGTTAGTTGTAAATAAAAACATTTCAATTTGTTCTTTTTCTCCTTGTATAGAATAAGTATTATTTTAAAATATTTTATTATAAAAATACACTGTGCTGAATGGTTAAAAATCCTCAACAACTTGGAAAGCACAAAAAAAAATTAAGAGGAAAATAGAAATGTACCAGTAATCATATCCACCTAGAGACAACTATTAAAATTTTGGTGAATTTCCTTCATGGCATTTTGGTTGTAAATAAGCAATTTTTGACTTTATATTTTCAGCCAGGTGTGCTGACCGGATAAGCCATGTCCGCTAGGTGAATCACATCAGCCAGATGAACCACCATCCAAAGCAAAGACCTCCAGCTGGGCTGTTCCTGGAGAAAACTTCAGACACATTTGCCCTCCATAGGTGTACCCTGTTAGTGGTCCAGCATTATTTTGTCAATGTCTTTGGCATGTTTCGTCATGTGGAGCATCTGATACCACTAGGATACAAGACATGGCAACGTAAACCCCAGAACGTTTCAGTCAAGGTAATAGCTCTGCTTCTCATGCAAGTTTAAGGAGGCCCATTTTCAAGTCAATGTCATTACAGTCACTCAGTGGGGGAGCATAATATTCTGAGTGTCTTCTTAACTAAGACCTTATTATGGTGATGGGTGTAAAGAAATATCCATGAGACGTGCACATCAGAGGATAACGAGAACCCCAAACCATGACATGTCCAATGAACTGTTTAATTGGAAAGGATTTTATCGGGGACGGCAGCCGCCCTCCTGACTCTCCAGCTATGATGGGAAGTTATGGAGTGTTGATCATCATCAACGCTGCCCACAAAATGGCAGGATGAAATCATATAAATGCAAATTATGCTGTAATTAAAGAGGAAAGAGGCAAGAAGCAAAAATATTTAGCTGAGCATGGACTTCAGCGTCCTCTGTTGCCTTTGAGAGTCCAGCAGGCTCTGAGGGTTTGCCTTGAAATCATCCTCTTACACTCTTGGCAGGGACAGGAGGTTAATGAGGAAGGAGCTCCAGGGACGGTGTTGAGGGAGCCGGTACGCCACCATTGCAGAGTGACTGTCGCTCAGGGTATCAGATTGGTGGGAATCTGACTCTCATACAGGGGGTAGGGCAAGCTCCCTGTTTACTGTCTCTCCCCACTACTGTTTATTATCATTTTTCAGGGACCTAACACTGGGGTGTGATGGAAAAGAAAGAAAGAACAGGGATATTCTTTATATGCCGAGGCAGTGCTAAGGCTTTCCATCGGCTGTAATGACTTTTTTTAATTCAATTTTTTTTGAATAGTTGTAAAATTCAGTTATAAAAATAAAATTAAAAACCAACAAGTGAAACTTTCCTTTTCCACTGTCAGCTCCTGCTCAGTATCCCCATGGTCCAGTTTCAACCATCAGAATGAATGTTATTAGATTCTGTTATTAGATTTCTGGGTGTCTGTCCAGAGTGTCTTTGTGTTTATATAATCAAACTTTAATATACATTGTAATTTCTTTCCATTTTCATGTGAATGTTAACATACTATATTCTGTACCTTGCTTTTTTCATTTATTATATCATGGAGCCCTTCCCATAGCACTATGTTGAAAGCATCTTTATCCTTTTCTATAGCAGCTTAGTACTCTATGGAGGTACCACACTTTATTCATCCCCTATTCATAGCCATTTACTTTATTTTCAATATTTTGTTATTATAAACAGGTGCCATTGATCACCCCCCACCCCTGGGTCCTAATTTAGGATGACTGTGTCCCAGCCCTTATTCGTAACACATAATAGAGTCTCTAATACATAGTGAGTGCTCAGTAAATGTGAACGGAATTTAGTTAAATTGAACATCATAGAATCCCATATAGGCAGCCATGGTGAAAGTAGCCACACTGAGTGCAGCTGCCAGCCTGCCCATGTGGGGTGACTTTACTAGGACTGTTTAGACCTTCATTCCCTCCCACACTCAACTTCAGATCTTTTCAGACTCTCTGGATCATACCTGAAACCTCTTTATTCTTCTCATCCCTTTATCCCTTTCATCCTGACTCTCCTTTGTTAAGGAGCAAAAAAGCTCTGCTCTGGTGTTTGCCATCATTTACCTTTCAGTGGGGTTTCAGACCTCCCTTCTCTTGGCCACATCACTTACTCTGCTCACTTAGAAAGCTAAATGATAGACCAAGCTACAACCAAGTCAGGTCATAACTGGCTTTCATTCAGGCTACCAGATGGTCACTTACCTGGTTGGGTTAGTGCCTCAGAGTAGAGTCTCAAACCCCAGCTCTGCCACTTGCTATTGTGTAGCATGGGGCAAGTCACTTAATCCCTGTGTCTCCATGTCTTTACCTGTAAAATAGAGACACTTACACATACACCTTCTTCCTAGGGTTGTTGAAGGGATCAGTGAGCTAACATGTGGCGTTCTTAGAAGAGTGCCTGATATGGAGTAAGTGCTGGGTAAGGGTTTGCTGTTACTGCTCTTGGTCCTCAGGTGGGCAGCAGAGTGGGTAGCTTCTCTCTGGTCTGAGTCTCTACCAGCACTCGTCTTAAAGTTAGAGGGGTTGGCATTCTCCTTATTGCTTTTTTGGGACATAGAATTTTGTGCAGCTGATAATATTCAATTGACATGTTTCTATTTCCTATAACAGTAGAGAAATGGGGATTGATAGCTTGCACTGTCTGTGCCAACATTACATGTTCCTTTCCTGTGTTGAAATTGCCTTGTCTCCTGGGAATGAGTACACAGATCTTTGATGAGTTTTGCTTAAGGGCAGTAAAAATTAGCCATAGCTTGTTAATTCCATCAGTTTCAAGGTCGAAGGGAAAACCATGCCATGACATAGCAAAGGGACCCATAGAAGGATTTGACTGAGGGTCTACTGTAACTGTGATTTTCTCAGACAGGAAAGGGGGTGAGAAACAGGGTCTAGCTTGGGATGGGGAGGATGGGTGGTGAGGCACGGTCCACCAATTTTACATGAGGCTGACGGTGAGAGAGAAAAAAAGATGTAGAAGATGTATGCCTTGTTCTCATGAGAGTTCTGGTATTTGCTCTGTGTGAAATAGCAAGAGATAGGTACCAGCCATGTGAAACCAAGGTCAGTGGCCCTGCAGACCTGGGCCTCACCTATATCTTTGCCAGATTTCTAGCTACTTAACTACATGTGTCTCCTGAACATAGAAGCATATTTCTATGGCTCTATATTTTTGCCCGCACTGTGAATTTGACCTGGAATGCCTTTACTGCCTTTACAGAATAAGTTCTGTTTTTCTTTTGAGATTCAGCTCAGGCACTGCTTCTTTTGAGAATTCCTCCCTGTGAGCCGACTGTCCCTTCTCTGTACTCCCAGAATGCCCACGCTTATCTCTATAAATGGAACGAAAACATTTTGCAGAATTAATTATACATGTACCCGTCTGGTTTTCCATGAACTGTCATGCAGCACCCATTGTTTAAACAAAGGAGAGGGCTGTCCTTAGTGGGAGTGTTACAGGTGCATACGGGTAGAGCTTATGCTTTGGAGTGCTTATTAGAAAGTTCTTTCCAGACTTTCTAATATGAGTCACTTAGGGTCCTTGCTAAAATACAGATTCCTAGGTCCCACCAGAGAGATGATTCAGTGGGTCTGGAATAAGGCATAGGGATCTATATTTTTACTTTGGGGCCCAGGGGATTCTTAAACTCTGGCAATCTGGGGAACATTTGCAGAATAGTTAAGAGATTAGGCTCTGATCAGTCTTGGGTTTGATTCTAGACTCTTTCGCTTATTTGTTGTGGGACATTGGGCAAATTATTTTGTCTGTCTAAATGGCATTCTGCTCAATGGCTAAGCAGAGATTATAATAGCACATAGCTCAAAGGAAGGTTGTAAGTTTAAATGAGAAAATGGATAGGAAATAATGAGTGCAGCTCCTGACAATGTAACACATTTGACAAATAGTGATGTGAAAGGGTAGGCATTACTATATTTATTCTCATTTTGCTGATGAGAAAACCGATGCACAGTTTTCTCATCATCTAAAAAGCTAGCCAAGGTCGCACCACCAGTTTGCTGTGGTGTGGCTAGGTTTAGCTAGGTTTCACATCCAAGCAGTTTCTGCTGGTGTGGCCCAAGACAGGCTTGGGACCATAGCATTGAGAGGGAATGGAGTGAAGTTGGGATACATGCCTTGCGTGTGTATGAGTGAATTTCCTATAATGAAGTAGGAGTCTGAAACGGAATCCTTTCTAAAAATTAATTAATTAATTAATTTTGTGAGAGAGAGACAGCGAGCAAGCGAGAGCGAGCATGTACACCCTGGTGGGGAAGGGGCAGAGAAAGAGAGGGAGATAGAGAATCCTAAGCAGGCTCCATGCCATTAGCACAGAGCTCAATATGGGGCTTGATCTCATGAACCATGATATCATGACCTGAGCTTAAATTAAGAGTCAGAAGCTTAACCAACTGAGCCACCCAGGTGCCCCTGAAACTGAATCCTAATAGATTAGAGGGTTTTCCTCAAAGACCCCTGAAAGGGATAAACTTAGAATGGGGAGAAGTCTTCATGGAATGGAAGAAATTCAAGGAACCCATTATTTCAAGCCAGTAATAGAAATAATCTTAAAAGAAGTAAAATTCCAGTATAACAAAACTCTGAGAGGTCACTAAGGGTGAGTGCTGGGGTGAGGCATTGGCATCATTGAGGATGACCAAACTTCTTTGGGCACAGATTTCCCCATCATGACTCCAGCCTTGTGGTTTCAGGGTTATATTCTTTCCCTCTACACATGAATGATAATATCTTGGGATACTCTCTTAAGACAAATTCCAGAAACTTCCATGGTAATGGCAGTGAGAAAACAAAAGATAAGGAAGAATGTACATAACATCATGGAGCAAAAATGAACAGGAGGGGAGATTTTTGTTTCTGATTGGAGTGATGAAGATGAAAAAGACCTTCACTATCACTGTTAAAGAAATCACTGGATAAATCATAGAATGATTCTAAATCATAGAATGATTCTAAATCATAGAATGATTTATCTAAAGCTATCAAAGAGCTTTGGGGGTGCAAAGAAATTTAAAAGAACTAAAGCCCAGAAAGATCAGTCCTAGGTGGGCAAAGGACAGAGGAAACTTTCATACCTGGGGTCAGTTGCTGAGGTTAGGGGTATTATGGGCAAAGGAGTAAGATGGCTAGATAGAGTCTTTGCTAGGATGAAGGCAAACAGCCAAACTTTTGGCAAATCTATGATTGACATTTGGACTTGAATATGGAAAAGTCTTAAATATGAAGACAATCTGCCCAGTAATTCTCTCACATAGAAATTCTATGGAGTAAACAGAGGCTGGGGGGCAGGGCTGAAAAGCAGAGAGACCTTGGGTGATATTACAGTCTTACGGTTTTTTTTTGTTTTTTTTTTCACACTGACACGACTGGTANTCTTTTCTGTGTGATGTATGGGCGCGAGTGCAAGTACGGAGCTCCTTACTTCTCCGCCATCTTGCCCCCCCTCCAGTCTTACGGTTTTAAAATATTGAAGTCATGGTCTCTCCATCTTGTGGTTTTGAACTTTCCTGGCCCTGAGATTCTGCGGTCCCATAGTGTCATACTGTGTTCTTTCACAGTCTTGTGATTTCACAGCCCTGAGTCTAGTAGCCTTGTAGAGAGCTGAATTTAGCTTCAAAGTATTTGAAGACAGATGTGAACTAAGCCTAATTAAAGCTGCAATCAAATGTTCACCTTGAACAAATAGCACACTTTCTGATGAGATAAATGGACCTTGGTTGTCCTGGAAGATGGAGTCTGGGATCAAAAGGAAAGAGTTATTTTCATAGACTGCTGGTGTTTCAATTCCAAAGTCCTGCTAGAGAGAGTAAAGTTGCAGTATCAACTCAAACTAGATCAACTGCTGATGAGCACAAACTGGTCAAGCCTTTAGATCAGACGTCCTAGCTGCCTAACGAAAGCACATATTTAATATGCTTTAGATCCTACTGTTATTTTAGAAACAGTACCTGGCTTATAATAAATAAAATTGTAAAACATATGAAGAAGCAGGAGAATGGGAGCCATAGGCAATAGAAACATCAGTCAATAGAGACAAATCAACAAATGATTCAGATATTAGTATTAGCAGACAGGAACTTTAAAACAACTATAATAAATATGTTAAAGAAATTATAGGAAAAGATGGATAAAGTGGATGAGTAAAGGGATGGGAGAATTTCAGAGAAATCTGAAAACTGTAAAAGAGAACCAAGTGGAAATGTTAAAAGTATATATATTATATATACTTGAAAAACACTTAACTAGAAGGAACAGTTGATTGGCACACAGCTGAAGAAAGGGCCAATGAATATGAAGACATATCCATAAAAGCATCTTAACAGAAACAGAGTATAAAAGGGTAGAAAATATTTTTAACAGAAACACAATGACTTGTGGGATAGCAGCAAGTAGTCTAAAATATATGTAACTGTAGGGGTGCCTGGGTGGCTTAGTCAGTTAAGCATCCGACTTTCACTTAGGTCATGATCTCAGGGTTCGTGGGTTTGAGCCCTGCGTTGGGCTCTGTGCTGACTGCCAGCTCAGAGCCTGGAGCCTGTTTCAGAGTCTGTGACTCCCTCTCTCTCTGATCCTCCCCTGCTCACGCTGTCTGTCTCTTTCTCTCTCTCCTAGAAATAAATAAAAAACATTAAAAAACATTAAAAAATAAAATATATGTAACTGTAGTTCCTGAATGAGAGAAATGGGGCAGAATTTTTTTTTTTTTTGAAGGGATAGTGACTGAAAATTTGTTAAAGTTGATGAAAACAAGAAGTCTCAAATCCAGTAAGGTCAGAAAACTCTAGGCAAGATAAATACAAGGAAAATCATGCCCAGATACATCAGTGTCAAACTACTAAAACCCAAAACTAAGGAAAAAAACATTGAAAGTGTCTAAAGAAAGAAGATTAAGTATATATGGGTAACAGTAATCCAAACTTCCACTGACTCACCTTCAGAAAATAATGGAGGCCAGAAGACATGGAACAAATCTTTAAATCTCTAGAAAAAAAAAATATCCTTCAAGAATGCAGGCAAGGGGCACCTTGGTGGCTCAGTTGGTTAAGCATCCAGCTCTTGATTTCAGCATAGGTCATGGTCTCATGGTTCATGAGATTGAGCCCCATGTTGGGCTCTGTGCTGACAGCAAGGAGCCTCCTTGGGATTCTCTCTCTCACTTTCTCTCTGCCCCGGCCTCCCCAATAAATAAATAAAAATTTTAAAAATACTTTAAAAAATGAAATATATGTAGAAGCAAAATGTACAATAATGATAGTGTAAGGGTAGAAGGGAGTATAAAGAGAATTACACTATGGAAATTTTTTCATTATGAAGGAAGTAGTATAATATTAATTACAGTCAGACTATGATAAGGATGCATATTTTAATTATGAGAGTAACTATAAAACATAAACAAAATGAGTTATAGCTAGATACTACATGGAAGACACAGAATGTAAAACTAAAAAATGCTTGATTAACCCAAATGAAAGGAAGAACAAAGCATGAGAGAATGGAAAGATAAGTAGAAAATAAGAATTACATTAGATGTAAATGGACTAAACATTCTGTTCAAAAGACAGAGATTCTCAGACTGGATAGGAAAGTAAGACACTATGCTGTTTAAAAACACACGTCAGCTACAAAGACACAAGCAGGTGGAAGTAGAAGGAAGAAAGACATATGCCCTGCAAACACTAAGCTTATGAAAACTGATGTGGGTATATTAATATCACATAAGAAGCATTACCATAGATTAAAAGGGTCATTTCATAGTGAAGGGCTGTGTTATGGTTTAATCATCTCTAGAAACAACTCTGAATTTAGTCAGGTTGGTAAACTATTTGCCTAAATCAGCTGTTTTATGTTTGGGTTCTGTATTTTTAAAAATTTATTGTTTTTATTTCTCTTCCTTTCAGCTCTTACCTATCTCCTTCCTCTCTAATAGCATGCATTTGCCATAAAGTACTTTTGCCATTTAAAAAAACTTATTTTTAAAAATAAAATAAATTTTGAATAAATGCCATAATTTCACCCTCCTAACAATACATCTGCTTTCTCTTTATCTGTCCTTGTGCAGTCCCGGTTCATCTGCATATACAATTTTTATAGCTGAAGTTACAGCATGGATATAATTTTGTGTTCTGGTTGTCCTCTCATATCAGTAAAACACCTTGTTTATGTTGCATGTAATTGTGGCAAAGTTTCTCAACCTTGGCATTATTGACATTTTGCACTAGATCGTTTTTTGTGGTGAGGAGCTGTCCTTCATGCTACAGTATTCTTAGCAACACTCCTGACCTCTACTTACTAGATTGCAGCAGGCCCCAAACCCCAAGTTGTGAAATCAAAAATGTCTCCACATATTGCCAAATGTTCTCTGGAAGGCAAAATTATCCCTGGTTTAGAACCACTGAGTTTTGGAAAACATTTTTATTTGCTGCCTAACATTACATACACTTAGTTTGAAGACTTGTACTTTGCCAAATTAGTTTTTATTACAGGACATTTATATTATTTCCAACATTTTGCCATTCTGAATTGCACCTCAAGAGTTGTGCTTATAGCCATTACTTTCTTGTAGACTATTTCCATTGGGGTAAATTCCTAGGAGTGGAATGTGTGGGTTCAAGGGCATTAGACCACCTTCCTCTTGGGGATTTTGAGGAGAAGAGTGATCCTCAGAGTGACTGAAAGCTGGGGCTTTCCATGGTTTCATGCCCTGAATTAGTCCCCTGCCAATATAAATCACCCAAATCATTTAGGACCCATCTATGTCACTGAGAAAAGTGGTAGGTGACTTACTCATTTTGGTGATGGGTCGACAAATTAGTTATCTGAGCTATAAATTACAGCAATGATCCATAAATCAAATCCGTATTATATAAATCAAAAGACATGGATGTACGATGGGAATTTAAGAATACTAATTTATAAAGTACATTTTGATAGATTGGGCCATGCAATAAAGGAAAACTTTGGCACATCCATCAATGCCTCCTCATCTGAGGAGATATTAGATGCCCCAACTGGCAGGGAAGGTGCCAGGAAGTAATTTAAAGTTGACAGACTGCACAGAAGAGGAATGTGGAAAAATGTTAGTAGTTCCTGCAAAACAAAGTGATTGTTGATGTACGTTTCAACTTTCAAGAAACATCTAAAGTGTAGTTTTCCTTTTCTACAATTTTTTCCCCTCAAGAGTATTTCATCGTTGAAACATGGGTTTGGAATGTAGCCAAGCTTTTTCCTGTCTCTGTGTGTGCTGCTTTTTTCAACCTGGAATTCCCTCTGGTTCTCTCTCTTCTCCACTACTTTATATTCTTCCTCTAGTTCTCATTTTGAGTGTCCCTTCCTCAGGGACAACTTTTCTAGCACCCCCAGTGGGATCAGATCATCCCATCATGGGTTCCATGGCTCTGAGCTGTCCTCATTGCTTATGTGTCCATTCCCATTCATTGTTCCTGTGCACCATTGCCCTCCCTCAGTAGGGCATATGCTCCAGAAGGAAAACAACAGCGTCTGTCTTGTCCTCTGCTGTATCTCCAGCCGCTAGCACATTGCTGCAGTGTACACATGCTAGTGTTTCTGCAGGAAATGAATGAACCGGAGAAGGAGGGTTCCACAGCTAGGGGCTAGGAGATGCGGTCTCTGGCAAATGCTGGGTCAGTGATGCTTAGTGCAGTAATTTTTAAGCTTCCTCAGCTGTTTTCTAAGAACTTATTAAAAATTCTAACAAAAGGAATGTTTGGGGGTAGATAAGTTTGAGAAAGTCTCATATTTCATTCATGTCTAGGAGAATAGCACCATGGTAGAGGCTCTGCAGGGTCTTCTAATATAAAATGTTACATATTGTTTGGCTGAGATCAGGGTGTCCAAATTGGGGCTGGAGGGGGCTTTCTGAGTTGTGAGTGCTGCTGAATCTCGTCACCACCCTCTGATCAACACAGATTTATTAGGCACTTCATGGGTTCCCCATGCCGGACACGGTGAGGCCAGAGACTAGGCTACACAATCCTTTCCCACCAAAAGAACATATCTTGTTGGGAAAACTCCTACTTAACTGGAGTATCAGTCTGAACTCTTTGGGACACAAAACAAAAATTATTTTTTTCCAGCCACAGCCTTCAAACATGCTTTTGATAACAGTTCTGCAAACTCCGTAATTCAATAGTCCCTTTAACTATAGGAAGGATCATTTTGACGATCAAGACTCACATTGGGTGGTACAAGTCCTTTTCAGCCTGTCTCTCATCCAAAGCTTCTCCCACCCCCAGCTCAGCTGTAGTATAGGACTCAGGCATCAACTCTTCTTGGGTGGGTAGGAGGAAAGAGAATTAAAAGGGCCCGGGGCACCTGCATGGCTCAGTCCATTGAGCATCCATCTTTGGCTCAGGTCATGATCTCGCCGTTCATGTGTTTGAGCCCTGTGCAGGGCTCTGTGCTGAAAGCCCACAGCCTGGAGCCTGCTTCAAATTCTGTGTTTCCCTCTCTCTCTGCCCCTGCCCCTCCAAATAAACAGAAACACTTAAAAGAAAAAAAGAAAACAGAAAAGGGCCAAAGCCTACTTGCTTAATGGGCTCTGCTATTATTCCCACTTTGCTGTAGATGGTCTCTCCAGGGACATGCTCGCTCTCTTAGAGGTAAATGTGTGGGCTTTTCAGAAGCCCCTTAGGAGGGGGCTCCTCACTGCCCAGGTCCTAGAACTCGGGATAGAGTTCTCCTGGTGACACCTAGGAGAATGTTGCCCCTTTCTCCCAAGGTCCAGGCAACTTTCGGCCAGATTTCCCCAAAAATGTTTTCTCCACATTCTGTGCCAAGCAGCCTTGTGGCAGGCATCTGGCTGGAGAGGAGTGGCCAGGCTCCCTTTTGGCTGCATCCCTATCTTTCTGAGTGGTGCCCATCTGGCCCAGATTGGACCAGAATACCCCCTCCCTTTCCACAGCCGTCTGTCCCAATAACACCCTCCTTAGTGGTGGGATCAAGGTTACAGGACCATTAGATTGTTTCCTAACAAACGCCTTGATGCTTTCTTCGTAATTAGAGACACTTACCATTGAAGACCCTTAGCCATGGAGCTGTGATTCTGAGCTAAGCAGGAAAGTCTCATTCACCCTTCTATTCATATAGAGATGAACTGGCAGCATAAGAGCATACATGGTACTGGGCTTGGCTGGGGGTGTCTATTCTACCCAGGGGGTGTTCAGAGATAGGATAGGACAACAGATCTGGCAGTCCAAAGAGGTTTCCTGCAGGAGTTGAGGCCTGACCTAAGCTTTCAGGGAAATTTTTTTTTTTAAATATTTTTATTTATTTCTAGGAGAGAGAGAGAGATAGACAGCGTGAGCAGGGGAGGGTCATAGAGAGAGGGAGATACAGACTCCGAAATAGGCTCCAGGCTCTGATCTGGCAGTCAGCACAGAGCCCGACGCGGGGCTCGAACCCACGAACCGCGAGATCGTGACCTAAGCGAAAGTCGGACGCTTAACCGACTAAGCCACCCAGGCACCCCGAAATTTTTTTTTTTTAACTTAAAAATTGCTGAGGCATCTAGGTGGCTCAGTGGGTTAAGCATCTTTGGCTTAGGTCATGATTTCACTGTTTGAGTTCAAGCCTTGTGCTGGGATCTGCACTGACAGTGTGGAAACTGCTTGGGATTCCTTATCTCTCGGAGCTCTTTCAAAATAAATAAATATACTTAAAAATTGCATTATAAAAATTACATATGGTTCTTATAAAAAACAATAAAATAATATATAACTCCCTTCTTTCCATCTCACTTCCCCAGGATAACCTCGACAAAATGTATGTATAAACAAACACATCCAAACCACAAACAAAGCAGATTCTCCCCCCGACCCCAAATCATTCCATGTGTATTGGCTTGAAGGATTTTGAACAGTTATTCATCAAGTATTTCTGTGTGTCTGTGGCTTGGTGTGTTGCTATACTAGTCACTGAAGGTAGGGAAATAAGGCTTGCTCACCTGGCCTAGAGAAACATGGCTGCTGTATGGTTGGGCGGGTATGCTTGCTCCAAGAGCACCTGCCTATGTCCTGTTGTCCAAGCACACGCACTGGCTACTTGCATCCAGGGTAGGAGCCCTGAAGGGAGGGATGCCTTTTGGTAATTAAAACAAAGGCATTGGCCTCCTGAGAAAGTTCCAGCTTACTAGTGGAGCCAGAGAAGTGAATAGACTAATCTTGGAGCGAGGCTGGAGGGTAATCCAAGGCCATGTGGGCAAGGAGATCGAACTCAACACCAAAGGAGCATGACTGTGGGACCAGGATCTCTGGGAACTCAGGTAAACATCTGGCTCCTGCCTCTGGGAGCTGACACTTGAGATAAATGTAAACGAATGAACAAATGGACAGGGAAGATGTGCTGGAGTGGGCAATACAGCTGGTATTTTAGATACTGTGTACTGTCTGTGGACATGCTTGGTCAGGCTTTCTGATCAGTGTCCTTCCTCTGATCAAAACCCTTCCTTGGTCTGTCTCTGGTCATCTTCAGGAGAAAGAAGACCTAACTGTTTTGGAGGACACCAAAGGAGAGCCCTTTGAGATATGACCACTACCCATCACTGCAGCCCCATTTCCTGGCCCCTTGGGTGCTCCAGAACATACATGGAGCCTCTGAGTCCTGAAAGGATCGTGGCGTCTGTGCTCTGCAGTCTCTTTGCCTGGATGCCCCACATGTTCTCCTGCTCACTTGGTTCCCACTGCCTCCCTCTCTGTCCAGCTGACTCTTAGATGGTTTCTGACCATGGTGATGCTGCCATGGTGATGAGGTTTGGGGATTTCCTCCCAAAGACCACCTTTCATCTTTCTTTTAGTTTAAATGAATTGGGAGCAGCCCAGCTGGTGACATACTTTTTCCTACTCTTTTATTCATTCCTGAAACTTCATAGGCAGCAGGAGGTCCATGTTACCCAATGTGGATCTCAGAGAGGGAAGACATATTGAGCATTTGTACAAATTAAACTTTACGTGCAGTGACAAACCATTACATGCTCTGCTGAGGTAGAAAATGACATTTTTCTTTAAGCTCCGTTATGTTTGAAAGTTATTTGAATAATAGTATACTTGTACATCCAAATCAATTCCTCGTTAGGATTACTCTATACTTTTGAAACATAGTCTTTCAGGACATACATATTTAATCTTGGTGGAATTATCTTTCCATTTGTTGACACCATTCAGCTTCAGTGTTCAGTTGTAGCCAGAATTAGCATGAATGAGCTCCTAATTGTGTTTTGTGAATCAAAACCTAGAAAAAAAAGCCTTAAAAATTTGCCTCAAAAAGAAAATAGACTTCTTATATATGGTGCCTTCTGGGTACCCTGGAAATCCTGAGATTTTTGGCTGAACTGTTTAGGTCATTTTTGCCAGGGTTCTCTATGAATGATGGATGCATTTTCCTTCCTGGGCATGGAGGAAGGTGAATGATGAAAAATGGTGACCTTGCTGCTTGCAAGAGACCCTTTCATCTGTTCCTTTTGCTCCTTCTCCTGCTGTGAAGTTCATCAGGTGTGCACTGTTCTAAAGGCTGCTAAAACCCAACCAGTAAAAACCTAGTAAGCCAGACCACGGGGAGCTACCTACTTGCATTCAATTGTGTTAACTTCTACTAATGTGCTTTTTCTGCCTTGCTCTTGGCTTCCTTTGATGGATGGTATAAGAAACGGGTGGGTGAAATCCTCTAGGGTATTTATTGTAGCTTGTTGGTGAAGATATTGTCCACTAAATCAGTGGACCTTGTTTGAAGAGCCACATGAAAAATTTAAGGCTTGAGTAGAAGAAAGGCATTGTTTCATCTAGAAAACCACTATGCTTTATTTTTTGTGGACAGATTCACTTTTGTAATTTATTGTCTTGCTTTGGCTGCCAGGAAACTCAGAGACATATTTGCAGTTCATTTTTTTTTTTTTACCAGTGTTTGACCACGTGAACCCCTTATTTATTTATGCTGTCCTTGATTTATCTTTCTATTATATTTATACTTCTTTTGTGGTTTTTTGTGATATATGTATATAGTCATATCCGTAGCTCTAGCTCCTTCTATCAAGCACACAGAAGGAGTAGCACCCAATAGGGTGCTGGCAGGAGACAAGTATTTATATATACTTATTCTTTCGCCCCACCGTACCGTCAGACCTGCTCTGTGGACCATAGTTCCTTGCATCATGAATGAAATTGCTGTGAATTTCCATAACTTCTCTTGTCACTCTTAGGGACTAACAGCCTTTATTGATGTTCAATCTCAAGAACAGTCTCATCTTAATAATTACAATGTTCATTCCAGAGCAATAAGCAAAATTCAGAACTTTCTTCCAGGTTAGACTGCTTCAGCTTTGAGCCTGCTTTGGGATGGGAATCTTGCTGGGGAGTGCAGTGTAGGGGTACAGCCAGCGTCTACCATCAGCATCTGTTTATCCCTGAATTGCTCTTCTAACCACCCCTACCCACATCCCCAGACTGTCTCTTGCTTCTCCTGAGTTAAATATAAGATAAGGGGTAGGAAAGCTTACCTGAAAGTTTTTGCTTACAGAGGTTGCCTTGTCCTGAGATAGAAAGCAATTTTGGTCTTTTCAAAATGACCCATTCATCGTCCGTAATGAAGCCCAAGGGATGAAATACAACACACATTTCTGCTCCACTGTAGGGTGAGGGCTACTTCAAGCCAAGTCTCTCAAATACTTCTTTAGACCTAGGTGCCGCACCTGTTTTGGTACCTGTCACACACCAGTGGCATAAGTCAACCTTCCCAAATGGTTCCTCTAAATACCCTTTTTAGATTTTCTTGACTTCACAGTTTGGCTCTGTGCCCTTAGAGTGCAACTCTGAGGTTTAGTGAAAAACCTAAAGATGAGGGCTAAAGATGGTAAGACTCCTCGATACCAGCACTATGTCCCAAAGGGGTAAGGGAGGGAATAGTGTACTTGTGAAAGACAGGCTTCTGGACAGATGTGGTGGCTCAGAGGAATGAGCCAGGGCCAGAGCAGTGGCCAGGTGGGGGGTATGTTATAGGTTGCATTGTGCCCTTTCTTCAAAAACTATGTTGAAGTCCTAACCCCCAGCACCTGTGTATGTGATCTTATTTGGATATAGGGTCTCTGCTGATGTAATTGAGTTAAGATGAGGTCATTAGGGTGAGCTCTAATCCAGTATGACTGGCACCCTTATAAAAAGAGAGACCCAGACCCGGAGAAGATAATGCCAGAGTGCAGATGGAGGCACAGATTAGATGCATCTATGAGCCAAGGAGCACCAAGGATGGCAGGACCACCGGCAGTAGGAGAGAAGCATAGAACAGGTCCCACTGATACCTTCATTTTGGACTTCCATCCTCCAGAACTGTGGCAGAATACAGTTTTGTTGATTTAAGCCATCCCATCTCTGGTAATTTGTTATGGCAGCTCTAGGGAACCAAACAAAGGTGATGGAAAGAGTCCTCCAGCTCTGTCCTCCTGCCTTCTTCTCATGATGGTGCCTCTCACTGGCCAGACCCACCTGGAAACCAGCCAGTGAAGGAGCAGCTCTTTTGTCCCTTGGGTCAGTCTCCAGGCCGAGGGCAGGGCAGAAGATGCAGGGAGAGTGCTCATAAGTGGGGAATAATTGGCATAGCCAGCTCAGCTTTTGGGATCAGTCTTTTTCAAGTTCAGAGTCAGGGGTTGCAGGAGATCAATCCCTGAGACGCTGTGGAAACTGCTGTCTAGACCTCTTTTTCTGCCCTTTGGGTTTGGTTCTTTTGTGAGCACAAGCAGGCTTGAAACACAGCTGGCTCCTCAAAACTGCATCTTGGATCAGAAGTCGGTTTTCCCAGGAGAACATTGTTACAACAGGCGAGGAAGTGGCATATGCATGCTGAGGAAGGCGATGATGTACAGGCTGAAAGGCTGGGGAACAATAAACATGAAACGCTGTTCAACCTCATTTGTAAGCAGACAAACTCAAGTCAAAACAGCACTGAGATGAATCCATTGTCACCCTTCATGTTGACTGGCTCTAGGACTGGCAAGGGTCGGGAGAAAGGGTGTCCCTTCACTGCCACTTGTTGGGCTGGCTGTGGATTCAGTGAGGTGTGGAGACCCAGCTCGGTGCTGGCATATAGTAGATGCTCAGCAAGTATGATTCCCTTTCTCTTACTGCTGGCTCTTCCCCCACCTCCCCCCTGACTGGCATTGTGAGGAATATGACATTGACCACTCAAGTTGCAGTATCAGTGCATACGTGCAGAGGACTTCTTTGCCACACACATTCACCTTTACTGATGGAAACTCTTGGAGCTTTCACACTGAGTGTTGTCAGCAGTACGGACAGCTGGGGCAGAGTGAGTACTACATGGGAAAACTGACTGAATTCAGTCACATGGGTCTTGAGAGAAGTAGCAGGACAGGTTTGGAACCGATAGATAAGAACATTTGCACTGTATGACAGCTGCACCAGAATTGCAGTCCCGCTTAGGACACCCATGCAAGTTTGACAGGTATGGCTGTTTTCTCCCCTTGCCATCCTGCTGTCAGTCTTGGGGATGTTCATGAATGGTCCATTCCTTGCTCTGCCCCCCTCAGAGTCTTGGTCTCCATAATTCAGGAAGACTTAATCTTCTCTCTGTTTCAGTTACCTGTTCTCATGGGCATGCCCTGGTTCTTCTTGGATCTCCTCCACTCTGATGTCCTGCATGGTGGTCACTACTTTCCACAGCTAGTCACCTCTATCCCAGTCTGCCCCAACCATCACTTAAATGTCTCTCTTGCCAATATCTTCCCTTCCCTTTATCTAATTGCCCTTAGGTGCCACCCATGCAGCGACCACCCTCCACATTGGGTCAGTCTGGCTCTCTACCTTCACCACTCCATTGCTAGGCTGCCAAGCACTGTTGGGTACACACAGTTTTGCATATTGGGCCACCAGAAACTTCTGGTCCATTACTCGAGTTAAGTGCTCAAATCTGCACAGGAAGATCATGTTTTCCTGGCAGTGCTCTCTTTCTTCCTCTCAAAAACTCATCCACACTTTATTCTCTCTAAACCCTCTTTGTCAACACCTCTCCTTTCACTGTTGGGGATTGATGTGACCTCCCACTGAGATGAGAAAGTAGACACTCAGAAGGGGGTTTTACTCCGCCTTCCAAACCTACCTGCACCACCACCAGCTTTGTCTCTTTCCCTCTGGTCTCATGGGGAAAAAGTGGTATAGGGCCACTTGATCTAGCTGGGTCTCAATTTCCTCTTCTGGTGTTTACATATTCTGTTCCCTCTACCTGACCAACACCATTCATTCTTCTCAACCTCTTGGAAGGATCCTTTGATCACCATCAGCCCCTCATCTCCTCATTAGTCCAGACTCCTCAGTTTCCCCACCTTTAAGGTCACCAACCCCTACCTTATATGACTTCAAAGCTCAGGGCATGAGACCAGTGGAAGCCAGGGCTGGGGTGCATTAGTGTTCTCAACTCTCCACTTCACTCTCATACCAGGTTGGCCCTGCACCAAATTTCTACCAGGTGTGCCTTAGAAACTTGGAACCTAGGGAGAAGTTGAGTTTTCTGAATTGTCATCAACACTGACCTTAAAAAAGAGTTCATTTAGAAGGAAAGAGGATTTATCTCTCAATTTCATCCTGGTGAACTTCAGATGGAGAATTGTGTTTTGGGAGCTTGTTCTTTGTAAGCTTATTACAAAAATAATACAGCTACATAATTGCAGAAGGAAAATGAAATTTTATTCTCTTTCTGTGATAACCTTGAGGGAAAATAGAAGCACACAGAAAATTCTCTACTTAGGAAAAATAACCAGAACCTCCCCAAAATGCTATGTAATTTAGTTGTGAGGTGCTTTGGGGGAAAAAAAGCCTATTTATCTTAAGCCCCTAAAGAAATATCTTCATGGGGAGATTATCCCATTGAAATTTATTTTAAGGAATTATTTAAAGAACATTGGTCTTCACCACCCATTAATCAGATTTCATTTGATATAACTTTGGTTTCTCTTTAGTTATTTAAAGAACATTGGTCTTCACCACCCATTAATCAGATTTCATTTGATATAACTTTGGTTTCTCTTTAGTTATGGGTAATTATTTTAAGACTGCTGATTGCCTGCTATAAAGGATTGGATTTTTATGTTATAAAAACATTTCAAATGATCTATTGGTCTGAACACTGTCAGGGAGGACTGGAAGAGTTCTGGGAGGCAAATTGCTTTAAAGTAGATTGGGCTTGGTGTGGATTGTGACAGAGAAGAATGAAGATGGTGTTGCTCTGGAGGTTTGCTTCAGAGGCAGACTCTTCCTCTAGTGTGGCAGAGGTCTCAAAGGTGGTGGTGAATTGGATTGAATCTTCAAGTCCACTTTTGGGGAGGCCTATAATCATGGCTAGCTGGAGAGAACACGGGACCTCCCACACCATGGGCTTCTCTGGGCTTTTCTATAGTGACCTCCCCAGGGGCCTAGAAAAAACCCAGTTGGACAAATCCTTATGTGCTCCTAATGTTTTCCTCTGCTGAGAATCATGCTGCCTACTTTTCCAAAGTCAAACATCAAGGCTAACCTGAAGGACAAGCAGACAAGAGGGTGTTAACATAGGGAGAACCCATGTGGTGTAGACAGTCATAAGCTTATATCACTCTAATCCAACATGGTGGTGAGACCTTTAACAAGTTGCTCAAAAGCTTCAGGCCTCAGTTTTCTCACCTGTGCAATGGGAGAAATAAAAACACTTGCACATTGTAAAGTTGTCCTGAGGAATCAATGAGATGATGCACATGAAGCATTCAACTCAGTACCATAATAGGTACTCAATGCACATCATTATTCTTAGTATCTGTTAACTGGGCTAATAATCGCCATCTCTGAGGTTGTTGTGACAATTAATTGACATCACCTTGGTGAAGGCCTTACAGTGTTGGGCACACAGCAAGTACTCAATACGGAGTAGTCATTAGTGTAAGTAATGTAACTGTTCAACCTGTCCCCCAATCACCTCTGTCCCTCTCATTTTTGCTTGTGGTGCCCAGCCCACACTGGCCTCCATTTATTCCCCCAACTGTCCAAGTCCGTTCCCTCCTCTCCTGTCCTTTGCCTCTGCACTTGATGGCTCCACTTTATCACTGAGGTCTCAAGTCTGAAGTCATCTCTGCAGAGACCACCTGGGTTAAAGAGCCTCCCTGGCTCTCACCACAAGTACTGTCCATCCTGTATGATGTGGCCCATGCCAATATTTATTCATTATTTATTCCAGGAGAATTGGGATCTCTCTTCTCCACTGTAGTTCCCAGGACCTAGGACAATGTCTGACACAGATTAGGGACTCAAAAAATGCCTTCCCCAGTTTCAGACTGTTTGTACACATTCATTGGAAGTCAACATCTTGGAGCCTTGAAAATGCTCAGTGTTCTCTGGAATAGGCTACCTAAGAAAGACAGCACTAGGCACTAAGATTGTTCAGGGAAATAAATATCCCCAATGAAAAAAACAAGCTAAGGGTGCCAGTAGGGTTTGGGTAGACTAGGCTGGGCAGAAAAGAAAGTTCTCTATTCAAGGAGGGAGGTAGTAGCAGCAGCAAGTCCCTCCTGGGTACCAACCTGCCCACGGAGCATGGGAGAGGAAGACCCACTGACTTCCTGGGAATGAGTGCTGTGGACAGAGGGTCTAGTTCCCAGGGCTGGGCTCCCCTGGCAGAGTAGGGAGATTGGAAGAGGGATAGAAGTCCAGGCCATATGTGTGGAAGGGCAGTGCATGGGCTCCAGCAGTGATTCAGGCTAGAAGATGTGAATGGATTCATGGACAGCCCAGAGGGTGTGAGAGAGGCAGGAGAGAAGGGAATAGTGTAGGGGTGACCAGAAATGATCAAAACAGAAGGAACAGGAGAGAGGAGGCAGAATCTCTGTGTCAATGCGTTTGGGAAATTCATCTATCCATCCATACTCCTCCTCTCTTCTTCTTTCCTCCATCTCTCCCTACTTTCCTCTCTCTTTCTATCTCTTTTCTCCCCTCCTTCTGTCCATAAATCAAAGAGCCAGTCACCTGCTGGTAGTTGGAGGCAATAAGTAGTACCTAATCCAAACTCAATGAACTCACAGTCAACTTAGAGGGCAAGAGATAAACAAGGTCACTGCTATAGCATAAGGCACCTTTCTGAAAACTTTTAAAAAGTGTTTCTTATTTATGAAGAAGAAGGTGCTTTTTTCCCTTTAAGTAAAAAGGAAAAATCAATACGTTTATACACTGTTCCACCTGAACGATGCTGTCCGGCAGCTGTGTCTCCACTTGGCAGAGCTTTCTGGCACCTGTGGCTGCAGGCACACGTACATCCACCTACCACCCTGGATGCCAAGATCCTAGCCTGTCCCCTATCCCTCAGGAGGCAACTGAGTTAGGATCAGAGTCTGAATAGGGGTGCTGGGAGTAGAATTGCATCTCCCAGAGCAATGGATAGGCAAGAGAAGTGATGTAAGGAAAGCTCTGAAGTGCGATCAGGAACAGGGCACAGCTGTACAAATATAGGTGAGCCAGGCAAGTGTGTAACCGGCTGGCTGTGCCCATGGCAGGTTTATGTTGGAGGCGGCTCATGGCTGCTCTCCAAGCACGCCCAGTGGTGAGGAGGTGTTCAGTTTACACAGTGAGCAGTGTGCGCTCAGATAAGTGAGTATATGTCTAGATTGCAATGGCAGTCCTTAGGTGTGGTGCCCTTGTAGTGCACAGTCTGAACATCATAATAGCCATTCTGCAGACAAGTAAAGACATTAAAAAAAATTTTTTTTTAATGTTTTATTTATTTCTAGGAGAGAGAGAGAGAGACAGCATGAGCAGGGGAGGGTCAGAGAGAGAGGGAGTCACAGACTGAAACAGGCTCCAGGCTCTGAGCTGGCAGTCAGCACAGAGCGCGACGTGGGGCTCGAACCCACGAACCGTGAGATCATGACCTAAGCGAAAGTCGGACGCCCAACTGACTAAGCCACCCAGGCGCCCCTAAAGACATTTTAATATAAACAACAAGATGCACTAAGACAGAAGTGAGCGCTACCACAAGAGGCAGAACATGCCAATAATAAGGCTCCACAGAGCCTCTTTAAATGCTCGGGGACTGCCCAAGCCCAGGGATTTCAGATTCTGTAAAGAGCACCTCCAATGGTCAGGAAAGGCCCTCTCCTCTCTCCTCCATCTACCAGCCCTGACTTGGCCCCATCTGCCTTTGTGTCTTGGTCCTGTGCCTTGCCTGGCTTGTTGGGGTGGGGTCCTGGCAACCCCCTGGCAGTCCCCTGGAAGCCCTTCAGCTCCTTGCACCACATGCATGGACAGGAAGTACGGCACATCTGCTTCTGATCAGGCCCTAGCACCCCGACCCCACTTGTTCGGCCAGGGCAGGGATGACAGCTTAGCTTCTGACCTAAGGAGCAGAGCAAGGACAGACAGCAAGTCCCGTGCTTCCAGTGGCCATCTCAGCTCTCCTCCCCCAGTGTGCTGCCCTGGGAGGTGGTCACAGCATCCAGGAGGGGGCTGATGGTCTTGGGGCTGGAGGTGAGAGAAGCTGGAATTGATGGGGTGAGGAAAACACTGTGATTTAACAACCCCACACGGTGGATTGTGTCAGCATTTGCATCAACCAACACATCCCAGAACAAGCTCTTGAGGGATTCTGAGTCTTCTGTGTTTGATTTATACAAGTTTACTACAAAGAATTGATTGGGGCTGGCAGTGGATTGCCGCTGCTGGATTATCTTAATGTCTTCCTGGAGAAACTCTGTGCAGGTTATTCTTCTTGCTAATAAGAATCGCCTATCTATTTATCTGCCTGGGAACAAAAATTCAACACTGCCAAGGAACATCGTCCTTGCTGGAGAAAATCCTGTCTTTTCTGAGATGTATGCGTGTGCTCTCCGGGTGACTTATCGTGGGTCTTTCTGGGCCCCTACACCCTGTCTGGGTGGGAGCTTCAATGGGGCAGCCCCTGGTGTTTGCTAGGACTGTCCTCAGGGACTTAGCTGCCTCCACAGCTGAGGGAGATGCGATTGTATGGATCCTCTCCCCGCCACAGGATGATAGCTTGCTCTCAGTTTCCTAATGCTTTAAAACAAAGTATTTCTACTTCATCTGTATGTATATGAGAAGGTGGAGGGGACTGGTGGGGGAAACAAAAGAGGAAATGTGGGTTCTGAGACCTAGACATGGGTTTGAATCCTGGAAATAGTTGCCGTGGTAGTAGTGTGATTTGGCTTCTGTGGGAGACAGAGGAATGGCCCTGAAGAATGCATCTCCTAATTTCTGGAATCTTTGAATATGTTATTTCAAATGGCAGAAGGGACTTAGCTGATGTGACTATGTGAACAATTGTGAGATGGGGTAATCTTCGATTACCCAGGTGGGTGCCGTGTAATCATAAGGGTCCTTACAAGGAGAGATGAGGAGGTGGAATGATGAAAGCAGAGGGGAGGGAGGGAGAGAGAGAATGAGAATACCAGAAGATGTTATGCTGCTGGTTCTGGAGATGGATGAAGGAGTCATGAGCCAAGGAATACAAGAGGCCTGTAGCTGCTGGTAAAGGCAAGGAAGTGGATTTCCCTCTTAGAACCTCTGAATGAGTGTGACTTTGCCAACATCTTGATTTTAGCCCAGTGAAACCCATTTAGACTCTCTGCCCTCCAGAACCACATGATAATATATTTGTGTAGTTTGAAGCCAGGAAGTTTGAGGTACTTTGTTACAGCAGCAACAGGAAGCTCATACCAGCCTGTTGCTTTCCCGCTCTGAGCTCCAGTTAGCTTATTTCCAAAGAGAACGGAAGGCAAGCTAGGACTTGCTTTTCTTGTAAAGCTGTGGGTTAAATGGAGTGATTTTTCGGTGGTCAGGTAGGTGGGGAAGAGGAACGAGGGTGCAGAGGATGGCCTTTAGCAGCAGGCACTCTGGAAAGTGTTCCTCAAGCTGTATGTGGTGAATGTCCTCTCCCCCCATTTTTAATAAATTTCAATCCTTCATGGATCAATACTTTTATAAAATACAATAAAAATGAATCATTAGAAAAAATGAAATAAAAGACACAAAATCCAAGCCATATTTTTTTTTATTAGATTTAACAGCCATAAAATTGTTGTGTGTAATTGCTCTGAAAGTTTCTAAATGTTTATCCTCACTTTCTGTACTTGACTCATGTTCATGGATAACAGTTTGGGACTGTCCCTGGTCAGGGCTGATACTCTGAGTTGATTGTTATCTGGAGGTGAGCATAAGTTGCTATCGAAGCCTGGGGAAGTTAGATTGCTTTATAGATGAGGTAATGGCCAGACTGAATTTTGAAGTGTGAATAGGGGTTTATGAGGAAGAAAAGAACAAACCACAGATCAGGGGGAACAGTGTGTTGAAAGGCATGGAGGTGTGCAGTGCATCATACCTCAAATATGAATTTACTTGACAGTGTCTTTGAAGGATGGCGTACTGAAATTTGACCTGTTCTAGGACTTTCATAAAGAGGAGAATGCAACATACTGCAGTGTTAATGATGGGAACAGTACCTTTCAGCTTAAAGCTTCCCAGAAGCTTCTTCCTGCCCTTAGGATCAAGCGACAGCCCTCAGTGGAATCCACAGAGCCTGGAGAGCCATGGGGCTGCGCCCTGGTCCAGCTGCACCTCACTGGGATCTAGCCCCCGCAATGCCACCCCATGCTCCAGGTCCACCGGACTCCTTTTCCATTCTTGCAGCCATGTCCTGCCCCAGGACTCCGGCATGGTGTTCCTCTGACTGGCATGCTCTCCTCATCTTGTCAGGTGAACTCCTACCTGTCCTTTAAGTACCAGCTTGAGTGACATTTCCTCAGGGGACCATCTCGTACCTCCCGGCTTTTGGCTTGTTCTATGTTCAAATAAGCACCTAGGATAAGGTTTTGTGGTCTTAGGGCTCTGTCAATATCTAGAGGACAAATGAATAGACACCCTATATTTCTTTCTCCTCAGCACATACCACAGTTGCAGTGAAGATTGTTGTGTCTTTATCTGTTTAGAGTTGATGTTCCTAGTGAACTATAAGCTGTATGAGGTCAGAGATTATTTTGTTTTACCCTTTACAGGGCCTCATACATAGTAGATGCTCAGTAATATGCTGAATGAGTATGTGAGTGAGGGAGAGGATGAGCAGTGGGATTTGGGTGGATTGGCAGGGTAAACCCTCAGAGAAGGGTTTGGTTGTCCTCCTTGGAGTTTCCTAAAACCAGTGGCAACAACAATAGCTGACATTCGGAGACAGAGAGCTGTCTCTCTGGAGAGCCCTAATACAGCAGAGTTATGGAGTAGAGTGATCAGCATGGTGGCAGAGGTCTGAGTGTTCTATCACAAAGGCTCTGCTAAGACAGGAAAGATGGCCTTTGATCTCATTGCTTGGGAGGCCTTGGGGCACATGAACCCTTCCCTGGCATCAGATCAGGCAAGAACAGCACTGCCCTGGCCTGGGACATTCCAGGAAACATGGCTTTCACAAGGCCCCAAGCTTTGAGAGGGTACTGGTAGATGAATGGAATTGTTCATTCAGCAAATGTGCATTGAACACCCTTTATGAGATGGATCTTGTTCTAGGAATACAGTGATGAAGGATGCAGGTTACAAGACCCTCCTCTAATGGGGCCTTTGGTGTATCATGGTTGGGAGAACAGACAGTAAGGAAATGGAGATAAGTTGTATGAAGACAGTCATTGAGGCATCGTGTTGGCTTCTTGAGGCAGGAATGTTAGGTGAGGAATGTGTTGTAGGCAGAGGAAAGAGCTGCGGCAAACGGATGCAGATAGGAGGGTGATGGGGCTGAGCCTGGAGAGCATGTCAGGGTGGTCTGTGGTGAGCGTGGACTGTGGTGGGCTGGGTCCCCAAACAGGTAGGGCCTGTAGGCCATAGAAAAGAGCTTAGACTTATTCTGAGTGGGAAGAAAAATCTTTGGGGGGTATTGCAGAGGGCAACATTGTGATTTGATTTATAGTGGAATACAACATCCCTTTGTTGCAGTTGTCCAATTGAAAGCTGATGGTGGCCTGGAATGAGAGGCTGGTGGAGAAGGGGACATACATGGACAAAGGTGGGGAACACTTTGGAGGTAGAGGTGAGATGAATTGATAAAGAATGCTAGGGAAGGGTATGAAAGGAGGAATGGATTCAAGGAAGACACCCTGATCTCATAGGACATGGTGATTCTGCTCTCTCTGAAATCAGCAGTAGTACCTGTTGCAGAGGGATCAAAACTGATAGATTTTGAGCTGAGACATTACCTGGTTCCTCCCTTCCATTCATCTGAACATTGGGCTAATAACCTCTGACCTCCTCTTTAGCTGTCCCACCAGTTGGACCAGAAGCATCTCTGAGAGCTCATCAGATCACTAAGGAAGCACGAGGCTCCTGTCTGCTTCTCTCGTCTTGAGCCTTGCCTGCCATTCAGGACACCCCTGCCTCTCAGGGCAAAAATCCACCCTTAGTCACTGGGTCTCAACAAGTACTGGGCACAGGTCACTGCATGCCCCTGGGTAAGCATGGGCAGGTGGAAAGCTGCCCTCTAGACATTCCCAGTGTGCTAGGCTCCTCACTCTTGTGCCCTTGCTCATGCTGCTCTGGGGCCTGGTAGACTGTCTCTGTCTTCTGAGGACTATTGTTACTCATCCGTGGAGCCTTTCCTTGGCAGCCCCTCCCATCCCATGCCTCTCCTATATGTGCTCACAGCCTTGTGGTTAAAGTTAATTGTCCCTCTCTTTAGGGATCATCCTTCATGAGGGAGTGAATACCTGAAGATAGGGACCATGTCTTACTTATATTTTGAGAACCTAGCCCAGGGGGCTCAGTCATTGTCTGAAATGATAGAGAAAAATGAATCCATCGCTGGCCACAGAAGTAGTGGGCTGGGAAAAGAAACTTGCCTTTTCCAGAAGTGTCTGGCTTCTCTTTCACAGACAATACTTCCTGCACCAGCAGAACAATAATAGACTCCAGCTTTATCTTCATTTCCCTGATTAGGAAGACCTAGTTTTGAGTTAAAGTTGTAAATGAGGTGCTCTGACTGTTTCATGAATAAAAGACCCAAATTTGCTTGAACTTAGGTGATAAGTATTTTACATTTAAGACATGTTTGACAATATGTTCAAAGCATAATACATCAGATGTTCTAGAATACAGGCTCAGTGTTAGGCTAAAATTCAAATGTGTTCACACTAATGGGAAAAAGTCTAGGGGCTCTAATCACAGCTTGTGATTCAGCATGATTGACAGTGTTTCCATTTTTTAAAGTCTCTGTTTTTCATGTGGAATGAATACTCCTTTTTCATTTTGTTCCTGTAATAGGAAACGTTCTCATTGTGGAAGGAAACCTCTACAAGCAGCCCATTAAATAGTAAAACATTACTGCTGTGCCTGAGTGAAATGATCATCCAGGGGAAGCGTCAGCTCTTCAGGTGTACAATACCCAGAGTGGGTTTTCCCAAACTACTGATCTTGGAGGTGATTGTTCATCATCTGGGGGGACACACATGCAGTATCATTGTCCTGCTTCTCCTCCACATGAAACTTTGCTTTGCATGTGAGTTGGGCCTCTTCTAGATGTCAGCTCTGGAAGCTCACTCCATGTACTTCAAGTGAGAAAGGACTTCGAAGAATCTCAGAATGTGTTGCTGAATGCAGTGTCAGAGATAAAGGCAGGCCAGGCCGTAGGACCAGGCTGGCCTAGAGTGTTATCCCAAGCTGGGAATCTTTACTATGTGTCATTTATTCATGTTGCTCTTTGTTCTTCTGTCTTGCTGTGGCCCAGCCTTCTTCTTTCCCAATTCTCATGGCGGGACATGGTCACCACTATCAGATACCCAGAAAAAGTCTAACCTCTTCCCCAAATGCAATGCCCTTCCCTAGACCAGTCCACGGTAGGCAGGGGGTGGGTTGTATTATCACATCAAACTGCTGCTACAACCATATGGGTGGAGTGAGGAAGCCTCAATCTCTAGAAAGGCATTACATTGCTAGGAAGAGCTCAGATTCACCCTGTGAATGGATAACAAGCTCAGTGACTTCTGCCATGTTGGAATTCAAATTCTGATAATGAAACCCGTAAATACCTACTTAATGAAGAGGGGATTGTGAAGGACATAGATATTGTATTTCTGATTCCATGTAGAGCTGTGACCAGACCTAAGACCCAGATGGCTTGCCACCTCATTCTTAGACCTTGTGCAGTCGATTTAGTTTTGGGGACATCACCCCTTCCTCAAAACCCAGTCCCCTTTTCCCTCCTTGGACCAGATCCTCATTAGGTAGTATTCACCATAAACCAGCAGCTTCCAGCCACAATGATGAAACTCTTCTCTATCAAAAACATTGCTTCTGTACATTACCTCTCAGCCTTCCAGCAACTCCATCTTACAGAAGTGGAATTGAGGCTCATACAGGTTGAGCAGTTTGCTAAGGCCATGTAGACAGGATGAACAGGAACAGGACTGGCATCCCCATATTTCTTGCTCTAAAGCCTTTATTGATTTCATAACACCACTCTAGTCCCTCCTCGTAGCAACACATCTCAAGATGAGGTTGTCAGCAAGGATAAAGCAGAAATGATAGACAGGAAATGAGGCCCAGGATGTCTACATCTGAGAAAGGCTGTACAAAGATATGGGTGCATCTGATATCTGCTAGGATTCTTGGCTGCTGAGACATTGGATTGGCTTAGAATGTGTTCCAGGCCTTGTGGAAACTCATAGCCCTCTGGATGCTGTGGATTTCCAGATGGCTGATGTGCCTGTTTCCTTGTCACTCAGGTTATTTGGCCTCTGGATGCTTTCTCCATGCAGCATAGTGTTGACTCAGACATGGAAACACATTTCTTAGGTAATGTTCAGACTCTAAATCAAACATCTTCACACGATATTTTCACTAATGTGAATGTAGTTACCTTCCTGGAGGATTTGGAGGTGGGTAGAAGACGAGTTTCTGTCTAGTGACACAGATAGTCTAGGGTTTGACATTATAGCCACTCCTACACTCACACCTGTGGTCATCATATCCAGGGGCATTTCTACTCATTCTTCACCCCACGGAGTCTCCTCACTCCTTACCATCTGCCCCCTTCTCCCTTTCCTCCCCCTTGTTGAGTTTCAGGGTGAACCACACAGTCCTCCCATTTTCTCATGCCTAGTAGTTGCTGGATGCAAACCCTCTTGTTATTCCCAGCCCCTCTCATAGTCCCTGAGTGGAACTAGAGCTTTAGCCCGTGGGACACTTCCTTCTCTCTCTCTGTCCCTGGGGCTGCAGTCTCTGTTCTCCCAGGTCCACCTGGAGCTATAGCCTGTTTGCAGCCACTCATGTCAGTATGTTATGTTGGAAGTCATTCTTCTCTGACTGTGGTAGCTTGGTCTTTCCTGCCCAGAGCCTTCAGCACAACCATCCTTGAAGAGAGAGGGAAGATATTTCCTCCAAGCAGACATCCATGAAAAGGCATGGTGGCAGGGCTGGGCCCAGAAAGGAACAGCAAGGAATGGGGCAGAGGCAGTGTTTTGGTGACAGGGGATGGAAAGTGATGCAGGGCTAAGGTGATGCAGGGCATTGCTAGCCTGGGAGAGAGTTCCAAGGTTCTTGCAGGGGACAGTGGAAGGGCCTGTGTTTATGTATTTGGCTGTGTGTGAAAGGTAGGGGCTGGTCTTTAAACATTTCTATGTCTTAGCCCTAAGCACAGTGTCTGGTTCATGGAGGCAAATGGTAAATATGTGCTGAATAAATGTGTAGGCACAGAAACAGGTTTTGTCAACTGTGAAAGGGACTTAAGGCATTAGAGAGCAGGTAGATCCAAGGGCACCACCATTTATAAATGCTGAAGTACCACTGCAGACATCTACCTCAAGGTCAGCTCTGGGGTTTGGACAAGCTAGCTCATGCTGCCCACCAGGCAGTCCCTGGGGCTGTATTTGATGGGACCTGGACTAGTGAGCCCCAACCTGAAAGCCCCATTGAGGGAATAGTTAGCCTACTTTAGTCATCCTTGCATTTCTGACCTCAGCACGCAGAAGGCCTCAGTAATTTAAAGGTGCCCAAAGAAACCCTTCCACATGGAGACCATTGTGGCCACTAGGTGGCGCCATTGTTCCAGCCAAAGACCATGGAGCCTGTTGGAGAGCCCACATGCTTGGAACTTTGAGTTGAATCCAAACTCCTCCAGCATATCTGTCAGGTTCTAATCTCAATGCAGTGATACATTCTAATCCCATAACAAGGGGATTAACAACACCACTGTAGCTAATTTGAATTGAGAAAATCTGTTTCAGAAAGCAAATTCCAAGACATTTTCTTCCCTCAGCTGGCTAAGAAGGGCTCAGCATGTTGGAAGCATAGTTTCTGCGCAAATTGGCAAATCAGCGTGCAGACTGAGCTCATACAGCTCACTGCGGTACCGATTTACAGAACTGCAGAGCTCACCAAGCACCCCAGCCCCTGTGCCATCTTGGTGGCTGACAGAGAGGGAGCTAGGAACACATGGAGAAAGTGTCTCCAACCTAATTTCCCAAGACTTCTTTCTTTTGCACCAAGGTCTTGATGTAGGACACCTTTCCTCTCCTCCACATATTCATGACCTACCCTTTCTTCAAGGTCTAGTTCCCTGGAGTCCTTTTGTGCAACTCCTGTCCCAAGGACTAAAACCTCTGGATTCTGGAAACTCTTGACTCAGTGAGCACTGAGGAACGTGAGTGTGATCCACCTTTTTCAGTACCTGTTGGTTCCCGATTCCTCACTGAGGTGGTAATTCCCTTGAGGGCAAACTCAATACTTTGAGCTTGTTGTGTTTCCTGCACACAGCAAGCCATTGGTAGATATTTGTGAGTGTTGAAGAGCAAAGTTAAACATTGCTCTGTATTCAAAGGACTGGGAGATGTTTAATAGCAAAACATAAAAAGAGAGAGTTCTGTGGGTCATTACTCAGAGCTGTAGATTATGATTTTAGATCATAATCTGTAAATTAGCAGCATGAATTTGTATTAATATTATTACAAATAACATTAAGAGTAGGTACATTTATTGAGTCCCTGATATATAATAGTCACTGTGGTGTGCATTTTACATATGTATTTCAATCGTTTTTCAAAATCTCTAAGAGGCATTATTCCCAGATTTCCCATGGAAAAGTAAGGCTTAGGAAGATAAAGTCACCTAATAAAGTTTCTAAGTTAATGCAGCCAAACTTTTTAGGGTTGACTGGGTTTGGAAAACCCAAACTACTTTCCTGGACCCCTACCATAGGTACCAGGTCCCACAGTCCTTATGGGACTCATAATGACTCATATGCTGAGGCTATGCATAGCTACACAGATCTGACTCTGGAAGGGCTCAAGGGCATGGAGAGCAGTGTGGCTGGAGGAGTGAACTGGTGGGTGACCAGAAGCAGTGATTTAGAGGTCACCTGGACTTCCTGCCCTGAAATATTTCCTTCTCTGGCCTGTTTTGGTCTCCTATATGTTGCTATTAATTCTTATTTTCTTTGAGTTTAAAGTGTTTTTCAGTCTCTCAACACCATCCATGATCTGTCAAACCTGGCAAGCAATGGGTCAAGAGCCATTTGGAAGGATGGGTGACTGGAAGTGGCAGGGGGTTGGGGTGAGGTTTGGCTCTTCCCTCCTGCCTTCATAGCAGGGGATGAGGCCAGCAGGCAGGCAAAAAGCTACTGATGGGGCCCCTGTAAGGCAAAGAGAGTCCAGATTTTGGATACGGATCAAAAAGTCTTCAGGACCTTGCTTTACACCTGTCTGCTTTACCTTGGTTCCCCAAGGCTGCCACTCCTACAGCTGGAGTCCCAGATGCCATGGTTTGTGAAGCAAGCACAGCAGGTGTTGGCAGCAACAGAAGATGGAGGGAAGACTAATCTTCAGCAGAATCTTCACTCAGCTAACGATGCCTGCAATGGAAATACATTTTCTGGGGAAAGAAATCTCTGGTTGACACTGAGCATTTCCTTTGTGAGAAAAAAGCGAAAAGGGCCTCACGATTTGCTTGCATGAGCTGTAGGAAGCCCTCAGTTTGTCTCTGATGCTGGAAATTCCTTCTGCAGTGGATAAGTTCTTTCATCTTACCATTAAAAACTAGGTTAAGGTTTCAAACCTTTGACAGAGTAAATTCCTGATAGCCTTTTCTTTTGAGAGTCCATTGCTATGGTGGGGAGGAACAAAAGGATTGAAATGTGAGAACTCTGGGCACCTGGGGAGAGTAGGCAGGTGTGACAAAGCAGGCTGAGTCCTCAGGGACGTCTTTGCACTTTGCTGATTTCATGAGAGTATTGTGAGTTGGCTTCCTTTACGCAGGTCTGAAGTGAACGCATTTGACTGACTAGGCTGTAGCCTTGATTGTCTAGTAGTTTTCTGGGTTGTTTTTCTAGAGTGGCTCCAAAGTTTGTTGGCTTTAGAAAGCCATACAGAATTTCTCTTCACTGGGCTGTGGGAGGCTGAATAATGGCCCCCAAGAGATCCAAGCCCTAATCCTGGAACTCATGAATGTTACCTTATATGGAAAAAGGGTCTTTGCAGATGTGATTAAGGATCTTGAAATGTGAAGATTATTCAGGTGGCAACTAAATGCTCTCACAAGTTTCCTTAGAAGAGGAAGGAAGAGGGAGACTTATCTACAGACAGAAGGGAAGAAGGGCAGGGAGACAGAGGCAGAGTCAGAGCAGGCTTTGAAGATGGACGAAGGGGTCATGAGACAAGGAATGCAGCTGAAGAGGCAGGAAAAGGCAAGAAAAGGAGTTCTGTAGAGTTTCTGGAAGCAGTGTGGTTCTGCCAACACTTTGGTTTTGGCTGGTGAAGTCATTTTCAATTTCTGACCTCCAGAACTCTAAGGTAATAAATGTGTGTTGTTTTAAGCCACCCAGTTTGTAGTAATTTGTTACAGCACCTATAGGAAACCAATACTTGGGCTAAGGTTGAGAATTTTCATCTATGGGATCGTGGCCTTTAATAGGCTTTCAATTTAGGAGGTGAGATGAGACCCATAGGAATCTTTGAATGCTAACTGTGCACCATATTGTTTCCCACCACCTTAATTAGCAGTGGAATGGGGCAGTGGGAAGCAAATGGGTTTAGGCTCACAGACACCAGTCCAGGGCTGGTGCTGCCATTTATCATCAGATCAACTTTGAGAATGTTACTTGAACTGTTCAATTCCAGTGGCCATTTTATAAAATGGAGCTAAGAATGCAAGCTGCTGTGAACATTACATGAAAAAGAGTTACAATAAAGTCATAGCTAGCTTAGTACCTCTTCCATTAATCTTTAGTCCCTCATTCTTCTCTCTACGGATAGACCAGGTATCAGTGTAAATGGGGAGCTGATTGTGAAGTAGTAAAAAAAATTTGAATTATAGTTGTTTGGGGGAAAACCCCTCATTTTACAGGTGGGGAAACTGAGGCTCAGATAACTTATGTGACTTGCTCATATACATGTGAGAGCCTAACTATAGCTCTGGCCCTGCTTGTTGAGTGCTCCTTATTGTTAGTAAGATGTACTGTGGTATGATCTAACGCTCCTTTCCTATTCTGTTAATCACCAAACCCATGACTAGTTCTTTGGATTTTCGCTCCCACAGATGGGAGGAGACAGAGCTAAGGATTAGGCACAGATAGGGTCATTTTTAAAAGACTATTCTTCAGTGAGTGTGGCATGGGCTTTACTGACATTGGTTAAGTAGATGGATTTTTAGTGATGTGATCTGTTGTAAGGAATAATGGTGTCTAAATTCAGGGTCTCACTGAGGTTGAAAGGACAAATACTTCATTTTCCTTGATGATGGTTGAATTTCTTTAGGCAGATAAAAAAAAAAAAAAGCCCTGAAGGGTTCAAATTGCAGTGTGCAGTGTGGGTGAACATGTGTGAGCAATACATGTGTGAGCTGGTATATGTACCATGTCTTCTGTTAGCTTAGACCAGGAAGCCTCAGAAAGCAGAGCCCATGACAGGGCTTTTCATGCAGGTAGTTTATTTTGGCAAGTGATTCCAGGGAAGAGGAGTGGGGGACTGAGAGAAGTAAAACAGAAAAGATAAAAAAGCCAGTCCGAGGGCATGTTCTCAAGCTGGTGACTGCTGTGGACAGTGGAGCTGTCCAGGATGTGCTTCAGAGTGGTCCACATGAGGTGTGCGAGAGGGGGAGTCCCTATCAGCAGTGTTGGAAAACTTTGCCCTTCTTGCCTGACTCATGCTTCAACGTAGCTGGCCACATTGCCATGGGTGGCTCGCAGGCAAGAGCAAGAAATCTGGGGGCAGGAGAGAGGGACATACATGAAACAAGGGAGGCAGGTGCTTGGAGCTGGTTGCTGGTTGCGGCTGGGTGGAGTGAAATGGCAGACAGAGGATGTGAGATAAGACCCAGGAGGAATTTGATACTTACTCCTACTAGAATATTATTTTTTGTTGGTGTTGAAACCTCAGTCCTGTGTTGTCATGAAAAGCATCTTTCATAATTGGAGACCACAAGTAAAGACCTGATGGGTTTTGTCCAAATTTAGGGAACTATTTAGAACCTTTCTGATAAAACTGACCTATTAAAGGAGTAACATTGGACAAGGATCTATGATGCGTCATACACAGTCCTAGAAGAAAGGAAGAGGAGATGAATGTAACATGAGTTCCTGTCCTTAAGAAGGTCTCATAACAGAGTGGAGGTGCTGGCTTATGCCAGTCCCAACGGGGCTAACATTTCAGCTCCTCAGCTGATTAGCCAGGTGGACTTTGGAGCACCACACCACTTCTCTAAGCCCCTGTTGACTCCTTGGTGAGATGGGGATAATGAGGACCTCTCCAGGCATATGATCTCAGAAGTGGCATAATGAATGTGCACTGCTTAATCCAAACCTTGATACATGCTTAAAAATGGTGGTGACAAGCTCACTTTCAGGTGGGAAGATATCAGTACACCAGTGTACCGTGTGCTGTGCTAAGTGCTATCCCTGTTAGAAGCAGAGTGAGGGCTGAGCGAAAACTTTCTGTAGAAGGCTATGTAAAGATATATAGTTGATACAACAAGAAAGGATGAGTAAAAGTGGGTATTTTTTTCCAAAAAAAATTTTTTTTAATTGTCTGAGAAGGAGCTTATTTTATTGGGGGGAGAGCACTGCACGTGACCAACAGATGAAGGCTGCCTGGTGAATATCCTGCACATCACACTTAAAAAGGTACACCGGAGGTTTTGCTAGGGAAGAGGAACTGGAATGTGGTTTCCTCTGGACAATTTCCTCAACCTCATCTCTTTGAGGAATCTGGACACTCCTGACCACTTTCTTGAAGGAAGGTGAATGTGGTCACTACAGGTAGAGCCCTGCAGGGATGCCTTGTTGTTTTTTATAAAGAACATTTTCTTTAGATTTTTTTGAAGTCTTCATTGTTAACTTGCATTCTACATTCTCTCATGGCTTTCGGACCAGCTTCTGTACAGATTGCCTTGATGTAGGGTCCAGAGAAGTCATCTTTAGCCATGATCAAGTCATCCAGGGTTACATCATCAGCCAGTGTCATCCTGCCTGTGTGGATCTGAAAGGTGCACTTCTTAATCTTTATATGGGGTAAGGGAAACTCAGTTTTCTTTTCAATGTGGTCTGGTCTGATAAGTGCTGGATCCAAAGTTTCTGTTTGGTCTGTGGCCATGATAACTTTCACATCATCCCTTGAATCAAATCCATCCAACTGGTTCAACAATTCCAACATTGTTCAGTGAATTTCTCTCTTACCACTGGAATTTGAGTCATATATTTTTGTTCCAGTGGCATCAGTTTCATCAATAAATACAATGGATGATGCATGTTCTTCTGCAGTGCGAAACAATGCCCGAATGAGTTTGGGCCCATCACCTAGGTACTTCTAAATAAGTTCAGAGCCAACCACTCTTAAGAAAGTGGCTGAGGTTGGGGCGCCTGGGTGGCTCAGTCAGGTAAGCATCTGACTTCGTGGTCTCACAGTGCATCTGAGCCCTGTGTCAGGCTCTGCTGACAGCTCAGAGCCTGGAGCCTTCTTCAGATTCTGTGTTTCTCTCTTTCTCTGCCCCTCCCCTTCTCACTCTCTGTCTGTCTTTCTCTCTCTCTCTCTCAAAAATAAATAAACATTAAAAATTTTTTTCAAAAAGCAAGAAAGTGGCTGAGGTTTCGTTTGCTACTGCTTTGGCTAATAAGGTTTTACCTGTGTCAGGTGGACCATAGAGAATGACCCCCTCTGAAGCTTTATACCCATATTTTCATAATATTCAGGATGAGTGAGAGGAGCTCCACAGATTCCTTAGTTTCCTGAATTTGTTTGTCCAACCCCCCTATATCCATAGGAGCCATATCTGTACGTAGATTTCCTGGGAGGCCTTTTCTACTTTCCTCACTGTGACTAAGGGCTCTGTGTCATCCATGAACACCTCTATGACAGCATGCACCTTGTGGCTGAGCGGGACCGAGCAGCCTGGTTCCAGCAGATCCTTGTCTGCAAAGGAAAAAATGCTGACTAGTGTTCTGAGCCCACAGATGTGGACATGATGACATCAATAATCTCTTCCAACATTCCTACTGACATTGTGGCTCCCCTCAGATCATCCACCTTTGATCATGCCTCCTCTTGCTTTTCTTCTAAAGGCTTCAACTATTCCTGATTTCTAATGAATTCTTCCTTCATGAGAATATAGTCTTTAATACTAACTTTAGTCATTTTAATCGGCACTGACTGTGAGGTGTCACCACTGGCAGCTTGCTGGCAGCATCTGGTCCCTTTGTTTGCTTCTTCTTTTTCCCTGCTCGAGTTGTACAGGAAGTTTGTATCTGTTTTTCTTGTCCTTGTCATCCTTCTTGCCACCTCCAGGGCCATGACCACCATTCTGACTTTGACCCATCTTGCTTCAGCCGCTCTAACTGCTACCAGAAGTCTTTAAAATATTTTTTTTAACATTTATTCATTTTTTTTTTTTGAGAGACAGAGACAGAATGTGAGTGGGGGAGGGGCAGAGAGAGAAGGAGACACAGAATCCAAAGCAGGCTCCAGGCTCTGAGCTTTCAGCACAGAGCCCAAGTCTCGTGTGGGGGTCAAACCCATGAACCGTGAGATCATGACCTGAGACAAAGTCAGAAACTTAACTGACTGAGCCACCTAGGTGCCCCTAAAAGTGGGCATTTTTAAAATAAAATGTAGTCAAGTCAATTGAGAAACCATTAGAACTGGTAGCAAGTTCAGAAGTCTGAATGCTGAGGAATAAACCCATCAAGAGACTATGTGACAGAGATTTGAAGTAACCAACATACATATCATGTTTCTAGATGAGAGGACACGATATCTTAAAGATGGCCATTCTCCTCAAATTATTTTACATATTTAATAATTCACATTCATTGTTAGTGTGAGATTTGTTGCAACCTCATTATTGGAAAGAAGTTTGGCAATATCTACCACATCACACCTTTTGACCTAGCAATTCCATTTTTAGGAAAGTATCCTCTGGCAATACTTAAATGAGCACAAACATGTCCAGGGTTCATTGCAATAGTTTATGTTAGTAGAGAATTGGAAGCTATTTAATGGTTCTTCAAAAGGGAATGATTGCATCATGGAATGCAGTGTAATGGCAAATAAAACTTCTGTCAATCTATACATATTGACAGGGAGATTTTCGAAGACATTAAGTCACAGAATAATATATAGAGTATGATTCCTATTATGTGAAAACACTACGTGTATGTGAATGAAGAAATGAACCTGGAAATCCCATGCATAATTCCCTTGGGAACCAGGACAAGGTTAAATAGGGACTTAATTTTTTTCAAATGAAAGAATATTATATTTTTTAATGTAAAAAAAGTGAAAAGAAGTAGCAGAGACATATATTTTTTATAGGAACAGTCCCAATACAGTTTTGATATATAATTGTTCCAAAATTTGATTCTTAAGTGATATTACTAATTTCATGAAAATAGCATAGTCATCAACTAAAAGCCCAAATGAGGTTATTCATTCCTATTTTTCTTGATTTATGGTTCATTATTTAAAATATAGCTTTTAGGTATGATCATTGAATATTGATTTTTCCATTTTCTTATTCTTTTAGATTAATTTCCCTATTCATGTAAAAATCAATGTTTGGGTGACTTATTGAAGTTAATATTTTTTTATTATTCCTTGATCCTTCCATAGTTTTTTCTTTTTACGTAAATAATCTTCGATACATTCTTGATTTTCACATTTCACTTTATATCCAACTTGGATCGATTTATTTGTAACTGCTCAGCTATGTCATGACACCTGTGAGTCTTTGTCTTCGCAGATGAAGCCCACACTCAGGATGTGGGGGCATTGATGCAAAATCTGTCCCCACTGTCCTCATGGAGTCACTGATTAGTCTCTCAAGTTTGTCACAGTGGATGTTCAAGGCTCCCACCTGCCTCGGACATTCCTTCTTTTTTGCCATCTTCTATAGCATCACACCGTTCCTGAAGTGCTGCCGGAAAACCTTGAGTTGTGTGACCTGCAGGAAACATAGAGCTTTCCGGGCCTTCCAAGGAATCCTACAAGATAAGCAAGGCTTTTTCTTCCTAGTATCAAACTCGTTTCCTAGCATTGCTTTGACGGGCTGTCATGATACTGATCTGTTCTCCAGAAGGGAGTAAGTGGGAAGGAAAGAAGGCCAAAAGAGCAAGAGCGTACCTCCTCATGCCACAACCTACAGGAATGTCAAGGAAAGATGAACGGGAGTTGCCAGACTGAAGAGGGGGATCGTGGTCCAGGCAGAGAAGATTGCTACAGAGAGGACAATTTAGGGAGGCCACAAGCATGCCAGAGCCACCCCTCTCATCCTACTGCCCCCCTCCCCTTCAGCAGAAGGCTCTGCAAAGCCTATCAGGGGTTACCTTGTCAAAGGCTCTAGGTCTCGAATTCAGAGTTTCTCTCTTTGCCTCAGTTTCTTCATCTATAAAATGGGGCTAATGCTAGTGTATATATCTCACAGGGTTATTGTAAGATAACCTGAGTCAATTTTTTACTGAGTTAATTTTTGTAATGTGCTGAAAACAAGCCCTGGTGAGCTATAAAATGCCATATATGTGTATGAGTTATTATTATGAACAGTCTATGGCCTTGAATTTTTTTTGCCATTTCCTCACATGAGTTATCTGTTTTTAAATTTTCTTTAAAAATTTTTTTTCAACTCATGGAGAGAAAAGAACCTGTCAACTTAGTGCATTTGAGCAACAAAGTGGTTTTATTTCAGAAACAGTCCCTATTATACTGTCCTGGTCAAAATCTTTTTTGGCAGTTCTTTTTCACTTGAGTTCATCTGATCTGATAAAAGATTGACTGGCCTCTGACCACATGTTCTTTTTGCTGGTTTTTCTTCTTTTTGGAAAAATCAGTGGCAGCTGGCTATCAGTGGGCCTCTGGGTGCCCCATGTAAGCTGTTGAAAAACTGTTGAGCACAGAGGAAAGCTGTGCTTTAGGCCTGTTGTTCCCCACAGTGTTTAGCCTCCTGCCTCTGTGCACCCTGGGTGGACCTGGATGGATAGGACGATGGAGAAGTGTAGGCTGCTAGCCGGGGTGTGCTGGTAACCTGGATCGAGGGGATGGGGTTTGGCTTTTGGCATTGCTGATTACTGTAGTGTAAATCCTCCTACTATGGCCAATTTCAGACTACCCGTGTGAGGCCATTGAATGCAGAGTTGGGAAGAGATGAGAACAGCTACTCATAGATGGGTCAGGAGAAATCTTATTCCTACAGCCAAGGCCTGGTATGGGCAGGATTGAGAATGTTCCTGTGGGGATTTCTTTCCCAGCAGGGAATGTTGGAGGGACTAGAAGAGAATTAACATTTGCTGAGCATCTTCTGAGCACACTGTGAACTAGATGCTTTGCAGACATTATCTCATTTGATCTTTATAATGACATCATGAGTCAGCTAACATCAGCCCCATTTTCATTTGAGGAGGGGAGCCTCAGAGCTGTGAAGTAACTTGCCCAAGGTGACACAGTGGAGGAGCAGGGACCGAGACCAGTACTGGTGAAGCATAATGATTCCTGGGATTGAAGTAGCAGAGAATAACACTAATGAAAAAAATTATAGGTAATTCTCTATGGGTGAATACATTTTAACTTCACTCCATCACTCTGACATAAAAATCATGGTTTTAAGACCTGGGAGGAGCCTTTATTTAGCTCAATCTCTCATCAAGAAGATGAGGAAAGTGAACTAGAACAGCTTAATCTCAGCATAAAGTAGGGATAATATGAGCCCATGTGTTCTTATAGTTAGAAAGGTGCTCGGTGTTCTTGGGACAAAGAGGCTGGGAACGGTAATTTTACTTTCCCAGGGTCCTGCCATCCAGGGCAAGCGGCAAGGGCATTAGTGCCCTAATTTGAGGAAAACAGAGTAATTCCTGGAACCAGAATTGCAAATGAGCCCATGGGAGGATGTGCATTCTTTCTTCTCCATTAGGCCTTCCATATGGGTCCCAGGAGCATGGACTCAAACCCAAGGAAAGGAAGACTGCTTGAGGATACTGATGACTTTTCACCTGCAGGTAGACCATTTAGTTCAGGCACATGCCCCACGGTCTCTACCCAAGGAGACCTGCTGTTGTGAATAGTCCTTGGTATTGCAGTACTTCTTGGTTTGGGTGTCACTACTGTGCACAGGGGATAGGGAAAGCTCTCACATTCTTCTCATATTCCAGCCTTTGCCTATTAGGGAGGGCTTGGGGGGGGGCATTTCAAACCCACTCTCCATCCTGTTTTGATTTCCTCTGGTAGTGTGATTAATTAGCACCTGGGTCAGAGGGGCCATGTTAATAGGGTCAGGGTCACTATGTCTTAGGGCCTGTAGGCATGCTTCTTTGTCACATCCTTGCGTCCAAAGGCAGTGGGTCCCTCTCTGCCTGTGGCTCATGTGCAAGCTCACCTGAGCAGAGCTGGCTTGCTCAGCTTCTGGCCACCACCATCTTTTCTGCACTCCAGACTGTTAAGTGGTTAAGATCATTCTAATGGGGGAGGCATAAAATAGTTACTCAATCGAAATGAATAGAATAGTTTTTGTTTTCTACCATAATGCCTTCCAGGGGTGTTTCCTATATTCCTGTATTTATTTATTTTAAATATTTTTAATTGTTTTTTTAATGTTTATTTTTTGAGAGAGAGAGAGCACACAATTGGGACAATTGGGGGAGTGGCAGAGAGAGGGGGGCACAGAGGATCTGAAGTAGGCTCTGCACTGACAGCAGAGAGCGCAATGCAGGGCTCAAACTCATGAACTGTGAAATCGTGACCAGAGTTGAAGTCAGACGCTCAACTGACTGAGTCACCCAGGTGCCCCTCCTATACTTCTTTAAAATCTGCTGTTGTGCTATGTAAGGTTCATTCACTCATTCATTATTTCATGCATTTATCAACAAGTGTTTGTATGTCAGGACTCTGCTGAGCTCTTAAAGATCTTGGAGGCAGGGCTCTTGACTCTTCTCTTGGGTCCCCCACACGCCTTACTCATAGCTGGTTACACAGGAATACTTGGCAAAGAGTTACAGCATGTCCTGGTCTTCAGCCTCTGGGGTCCCTTGGAGTTAACCCTATCCTCTCAAGGGGGTTCATATTCCCAGAGGCTTTGAATCTATAATGCCAGGTCGTGTATACTTCCCTCCTCACCCACTACAGACATAAGATTGGGCTGTGAATTTCTGGGATTTCAAAAGATTCAGGCTTAATGACCCAGCTCTGGTTTATGTCTATAAAAGTCAAGGAACCTTAGTGAAGCCAGTCAGCAGAGCGGACTGGGAGATCCATGGAGAAATGGGGACTCAGAGTGGCAGGGGGAGGAGCAAAGTTGGAGAGGACCCAGTTGCAGGGGTATCTGTGCTCCTGGATGACCTGGGGATCTGAGTTAATGCAGCAATAAGGAGCCAGGCGAGTCTGGTCTCAGTGATGAATGGGCTTCTCTCTATCTCTGTGGACAGAGCATGGAACTGGAGCTTAAAACAGTTGGAGCCAGAAGTCATTTTCCCTTTCAGTGAAAGGGCAACTTGTTCAAGTGGAATGGAGAATTATCAGCATGTGAAATCTTCAGTTTCTTGAGGCAGAAAGGCCAGAAATGGTTGCCTGGGAAATCTCCATAGCCCAGGCTCATCTGAGCAGAGCCACAGGCTTGGAAGCCCACAGACTTATGTTCAAACTCTGGCCTGGCAACTCTGTGGTTTTGTGACCCTGGATAAACACATACCCTCTCTGAACCTCAGTTGCCTTTTCTTTAAAATGGAGGAAGTACACCTTTCTAGGTTGTTGTGAGGACTATATAATGTGATATATATTTTTTAAATATATTTTTTAAAGGCCTGACACAGAGCAGTCGCCTGATAAATGCTGGTCTTCCTCTTCTCATCCTTAATTAACATTTATTTCATGTGGGAGTAACTCATGACTTCCCATGAGTAAGGCCTTCTGACGTCCACACCTAGATCTGGGCTGGCCGTGACTAGCTCTTGACCAACAGAGTGCAGTGGAAGTGATACTGTGTGATTTCCAAGGCTAGGTTATCAGAAGCCATAGACTTGAGGCTTCCCTTGTTCCCCCTGAAGGGCTTGCTGTTGGGTTGCAGGCTCTTAGAACCCAGGTACCATCATTCTATGGAGAAGAAATATGTAGTTGCTCCAGATGACAGCTCCAGCTGAGCTCCTAGGCAGAGCCAGCATCAACTGCCAGCTATGTGAGCGAGTTATCTTGTACATCCAGCAGAGTCAGTCCTTCACATGGCTCTATCCCTAGCCACTGCATGAGAGACCCCAAGTGAGAGCTATGCAGTCAACCCTTATAACCAAGAAAATAATTATATATATAGTATATATCACAATATTTCATAGATACATACATACATATATACATATAGAGAGAGTTCTGTTTTAAGCACTTATGTTTTGCATTTGTTTGTTAAACAGTAAATAATGGTAACCATCAAGATCCAGCATTTATTATTATGTGGAAATTCCATCACAGGCAGATTTATTTCCTCGGGTTAGGTATGAAGCTGTCTGGATTCCCCTTTTAAAATATGAGGTCCATCTTATCTCAGGTTTTACTGGGGTTAGGGTCCAGCATTGCATGAAGCCTTGCCCATGTGGATGAGGGAAGGGGATGGGCTGGGGGATGACTTGGGGGATTTTGAAGCTAGACCATATGCATTGAGAATGTAGCCTGAATGCCCTGGCTCAGCTATCAGGCTCAAGGACAGCATGGCTTCTGCGTCATGAGTGCCTGTGGTGAGCCCAGCCCTCCATGGCTGTGGTGTTTGCTCATCTTCATCACAGCCTCTAAAGCAGAGTTGATTGTACCCTCTTTATAGATGAGTAAGTGAAGGCTCATAGATACAGAGATGTGACTTCACCCAAGGTCAGAGAGCCAATAGAGCAGGGCCAGGTTTGTTGTCCATTTTCTGCTTGATTCTGAAGTGAGATCCCTTTAATCTGGGACCTAAACATTTTTCTGGGGTTATTCCCACCCACCCCCATCTCATGAGTTGGCACCAGAGACCTGACACACACTTTTAGGTGGTGGAGGAATGGCAGTCTCCCTTGAAGAGCCATAGCCAAAGCCCATTGTCCATCTCTTCACAGGCCTGTGGTCCAGAGCACGGTCAAGGGTCTTCCTCTGTTAAACATCCAATCAGAGCACATGTCATTGTTTTCCTTAGAGCCCAGAGTTTCCCAGGGAGGCAAACCACAGGTCCATAGTCTAGCAGGCAGGTGCCTGTGGGGCAGTTGGGTGGGAGCGGGCTCCATCCACTCCTCTATATGCAGACTGCTGCTGTCACCAGGGTCCTGGATACATCCCATGTCTCTTTACCAACAGAGGCGATAAACTTGGAGAAGTTTAAAGTGGGAAAAGTCTGGGCATGTCTTCTCCCCAAGATGGAACTTACACTTCCCTGCTGGCAGGTTCTCAGCAGGCCCACTTTATCTTCAAGGAACAAATGAGATGTGTTTCAACCAAAACAGCTTCATCCTAAACCTGCTATCAGATGGCTTGCCAGTCACTCCCTATCTGCATGTCTAGCTTTCTTCAGATACAGTACCTCCTTTAAATTCAGAAACAACCTCATTCTCCTGTGGGTTGGGTTAGACTCAGAAAAGCTGTCATTCACTGTGGGCAGAGGGAAGGGACTGGCTTAACAAAGGGCAGAGTGGGGGGACCACCCATGCAGTGGACTTTCACATGGGGAAGGTTACTGAAGAGTTGCTATGGAACAACTCTTCGAGGACAGGCACAGCTCCAGGTACTTTGCAAAGAGACCTTCCTTTACTTCTTATGGTAAATCTGTAAGTCAAGTATTATCATCTCTGTTTACAGGTCAGGAAACTGAGGCTCAGAGATGTTAAGTGACTAAGATTCTCTTGATTCATTCAGCAACAGTTACCGTCTTAGTTTGTGTTCCTTGATGCAGAGCCTGATGCAGGGATTGGGCATCTGTGATGTATTGAGGAAGTGCTCTCAGGAGAATCATACAAGGAAGTGGGGGAAGAAGGATAGGCAGAGGCAAGGGATGAGCAATTATGTGGTATCAGGTGTAGTCTTGCCGTGGCCTAAAACACTTAGGGGGCTCTGGGGCATAAACACCTTCACAGAGTTGCCCTATCTTGAGGCAAGAGAGCTATGTGTTCATACCCCTGTATCAGCCAGTTACTGTCCTGCTGCATGTGGTGGTGTAATCTCTTAAGTGCCTCTGTGCAAAACAGCTGCTGTCAGCCAAAGGCCATTCTCCAGAGATGGTCACATAAGTAAGTTTTTGGTATCAGCTCTTGAAGCTTGTGTAAATGACACTTGAGGGTGACCAGCCATTTCAGTTTGCATCTGGAGTTTCCCAGATGCAGGATTCTCAGTGCCAAAACCTGGAAAGTCTTGGGAAGTCTGGCGCAAATTGTGCACCATACTGGGCAGTAAAGGTATCTGAGTGGGGCAGTGACAGTGTCTACTACATTGACTGAGGGTCTTGATGTGGAAAAACTCTTTTTTGTAATGGGAATGCAGTAGTGTCTGCCTCCAGGAGCTCAGAATCTACTTGGGGACACCCACATGAATGACAGTGGCTGTGTTGAATGGAAGGAAGCATGGGAGACTCAGAGAAGTGACCCTCACCCAGCTTGGAGGGGTAGAGCATGGGGAGCAGGATGCGTAGGGTTTCCCAGAGGAAGGGATATTCAGTAAGGATTTGAACATAATAGGCACTTAGCCTGGTGAAGAAGTTGGGAAAGCAGGGAAAGATGATACTCCAAATAGGGAGATTTGAGATGTAAAAGAAGCCCAACTACAGAAAAAATATGGGATGGGATGTCTAAGGTAGAGCTGAAGGTGCTTTATATATTAGTTACCTAGTGTTGAGAAATAAATTACCACAACACTTTGTGACTTAAAACAGCAAACATTAATTGCCTCACAGTTTCTGAGGGTTAGGATTTTGGGAACAGCTTAGCTCTCTGATTCTAGCTCAGAGTCTCTCATGAGGTTACAGATAAGACATTGGCTGGGGTATCTGAAGCCTTGACTACAGCTGTGAGATCCACTTCCAAGATGGCTCACTCTCATGGCTATGGGCAAAGGCCTTCAGTTCCTCTCTGGCTGTTGGCAGGAGGCCTCAGTTTCTTACTACATGGGCCTTTCTAGAGGGGGCTTGAATGTCTTCTGATATTGCAGCTGGCTTCTCCTAGAGCAAGTGATCCAAGAGGGAGCAGGATAGAAGCAACAATGCCTTTAAGACCTATGCTCAAAGTCATGTTCTGTAATTTCAGTCCCATTCAGTTGATTAATCAGAAACGAGTCACTAAATTTGGCTCATACACAAAGAGAAGGGAGTTGGGCTCCACCTGTTGAAGGGAGAAGTGTCAGGTAATTTGTTAACATATTTTAAATTCATCAGATCTAGGGATGAAAATGAGGTCTGTCATTCTCTCTGTCTCTCTGTCTGTCTGTCTGTCTGTCTCTTTCGCTAACTTTTCCATTTTAGTTTCTCCAGCTAACAATCTCTCCATCTTGGAGGCAGGGGAGAAACAATGGCTTTTGGCAGCCCTTGGTCTACATTATTCTATCTGACCAAAGAGATAAGACATACTTCTCTTCATTTAATAACATCAGAAGGGAAAACTCTGATTTGCCTTATTTGGATCACTTGGCCATACCTGGACCAATCTTATTTCCAGGGGGAACACACTTCTCTGACTGGCTGAGCCCAAGTCACATGCCCATTCCTGTGTCTAGAAGGAATGAGTCTTGTGATCATTGGTCCCACAGGAATCACATGATAATGCTGAGGGAAGAAAGTACCTTCCAGACTGCAGTTTCCATTAAATGTGATGGAAGCAAAGGGGACAGCTTTCACAAAGGTGAGAGGTAAAGCAAGAATGTGATGCTTCCAGGCTAGTCAGTCTGTGTGTCGGGGTTAGAATATTTGTTGGTATGAAAGAGTTGGAGGTAGTGGTAGCAGTGAAAGACGAGACTAAAGTGGGGGCCAAAGATGTGATGATGGAAACCTCCCATGCCTCACCAAAACCCAATACGACATGATAACACCTATTTGTAGAGATTACCGTAGTAATTTAGAAGCTATAATTAGAGGAGGTTGATTGGAAGCAAGCATGCTGGTTCGTAAATGATTTCAGTGATACAGCTGAAAAAAAATCATTTAATAAGAATTTAACATGTCATCACGTGGTGAAATCTTAGTTACTCTTGTTGGGTGACTAGGAGATTACCGTGAAGGAGAGCTTTCTAGCCCTTTTCACCAAGTCTATGTTAGAAATACCTTGGCTAGTCCCATTATGCCCTTTCCCTCTAAGCTTCATGTAATTAGTTAATGTTTGTAAGGCACTTAGACCAGGTAATGGTTAAACCAAAGGAATTAACTGCTAATGAGAAGATATCAGGCATCTTGGCAGGTTGGCAGGGGAGATACTTTGGGTAAGGATAACTACCACCTGGTTCCATGCACAAAACTGTCTCATCCTATCACAAATGCAAGGGATCTCTGATGTTCACACCTTTTTTCATTTCATTCTCATAGCACTTACTGGCCAGGTTGTCCTTTGTGAGCAATGAGCACCTGGCTGTATGACTGTGACCATTAGTCCCTGCATGAGATTGATGGGCAGAGGCTTGTAGAGCCAAGCCAAATGACAATGCCAACAACAGCAAGAAGAGCAATGTAAAAAGTCCCAGGCCAGTACTATTCTAAATATTTTAGACATTTTATGTCTTTTGATTCTCATGACAGTCTCCAAAGTACTATTATTATTGTCATTTTACAGCTGAGGAAACTGAGACTCAAAGAAGTTAAGTGGCTCATAGTCACACACTAGAAAGTGGTAGTTTTCAACTCAGACAGTGTGATATCTACTACACTATTCTTTCCACTCTGCTGTGCTGACTCTTGCTAACACACCACAGACTAAGCCAAGAAAATGCACCTCTGGGTAGAAACTTACTGATGTGGGTCACGTGTGGCATCTCCATGTGTTCTACGGAGTTAGCAGATGGATATGATTGTGAAAACCCTGGGGAACATTTTGTTCTCTGTGAATCTCTAGGCAAGGTCAGGATTTCAACCACTGTCTCTTCCCTGGGAAATGTCCTTACAAGCAGCAGCAAAGAAAAGCTTCCTCCTCCCCGCAAAATACAGCATATTAGAGCAGAAGAATACAGGATAACACCATGCATTATCTCTCTTCATCTTCATATAGGTGCTTCTGCATTAAGAAAGTGCTCTGAAAATGTCCTTGAACAGGAGCCTGAAAAACTCTAATCCAGATGTGGTCATTAGGAATGCAGTTCTCCAGTAATCCTGGTTTTCCTCCTTTTGAGGCATGGCAGGGTTTCACACACCTGGCTCTTTGAGGTCAGGTGTGGCCATGTGACTTGCATTGGCCAATGAAATGTGAGTGGAAGTGACACGTCTCACTTCTGGGTGGAAGCCATGCTCCATCCCTTTGCTGAGGTGCCCAGCAAGGCTCAGATAGGACATGCTGTGTTAGCTGTGTCTCAGAACATCAGAACCCCAGAGGACCTGTGATAGGTATGCAGCAGGAGAGAGTTATACTTTCCTAACACATTATTATTGGGGTTGTTAGTTACTAGATCATAATCTGGCATGTCATGACTGATAATAGCAAGTCTCTGTTAAACCAAAGGAACCCTGTGTCCCACTGTTGAAGGAATTACCTGGGTCTCTAATTGGCTTTGATCTTGGGACATATAATGCTTTGGTGACCAATGTAGCTGGATTTGGAATGGATCTATTGCTTACTTCACAGTAACACTAACCAAAGTAGATTATACATGGAAAATTGAAGTGGAGATCATAATGGTGCTGGATCAATACAGAGAAATTTATTTTTTGAAAGAGTTTCTATATCATAATTTTTGTTGAGAATAACAACAAAAACAATACGTGACATTCTGTTTTCCAATATCTACCGTCCCATTTGCTCTTCTGCAATGTGATGCTGTTTTTCCTCCTTCAGATGAAGTTGATTTCTCCATCCTGGATTCTAGGTAAGACTGTGACTACTTGGACCAGTAGAATAAATGCAGTGGAAATTATGTTGTGCTACTTCTGGGAGTAACTCCTAATTGACTGGAAGTTTCTGCTTCCTTACTGCTGTGTTTAGGGATACCAAGTGGAGGTGGGGAAGAGAAAGAGAGAGAGAGAAAGTGGGGGGGGTTGGAGAAGGGGAGAGAGAGAGATCAAGAAGTGTCATTGTGCCAGATATGTGAGTAAAGCAGCATTCTGGAACTGAATCCTCCAGCCCCAGAAGCCCCAGCTGGTTCTATGCAAGGCTGAGATAAACCTTCCAGCTGCATCCTTCCCCAGATCCTTGACCCACATAATCATGAGCAAAATAGATGATTGTTTTTAGCCACTATCTTTTGTGGTAGTATGTTAACACAGCACTAGATACCCAACACATAAAAACAACAGTAGAACCTGGGAGGGAGGAAGGAGGGCATGACTTATTTTTCTTGTTTTAAAGATAAGAAACTGATGCCCAATGACAGTAAATCCTTTGCTGAGATCATAGTGCTCCTTGGCAAAATAGGAAGGACTAGAACACAGATGTTCTAATTAATGTACCTTCAGATTTTTCCACAACAGAAGATACCCTGACACATAGGATTTGGGGGCATATATTTTTTTTAATATTTTATTTATTTCTAGGAGAGAGAAAGAGAGACAGCGTGAGCAGGGAAGGGTCAGAGAGAGAGGGAGACACAGACTCTGAAATAGGCTCCAGGCTCTGAGCCGGCAGCCAGCACAGAGCCCGACGTGGGGCTCGAACCCACGAACCGCGAGATCACGACCTAAGCGAAAGTCGGACGCTTAACTGACTAAGCCACCCAGGCGCCCCTTGGGGACATATTTTGCAGAGGATCTACATGAGAGGAAAATGAAGCCCAGAAAGATTGAGAGCCTTGCTTTAGGTCCCTTGGGGGAGTTCAGGCCACTGACCAGGCCACTTTCCCTGTCTTCTGACTCTGGGATTTAGTTCTCTGCCCTAAAAGGCTCTGATTCCTCTGTTCTCTGAAAGAAGAGCCAAATAGTTTGAACAATTAAAATGTGTTTTTGTTGCTTTTGTTTCTTGATAATACCGCGTAAAAGCAAATGATAATTCTCGGGGGGATATTAATAAAAAGCTATAAAAATATCTCATTGCCACAGGCTGAACATTTGAAGGGAAATTTGCTGAGGAATGAGCCATATTGTTAGAGCCAAGGGAACTAAGGAGAGGAGAAGCCTGCAGTCTGTTCTCACTGCAGGAGCCCCCTACCTGACAGGCAGCCCTGGCTCAGGCCCACCCCTGGCCATTGGTTTACTAAAATAGAAATAAAAATATAAATCTGTCTATTGACATGCTTAATATATATAATCGGTGTAACTATTTTATTGAATTGTCAAAGTTCCCTTCATTGTCTTCCCATATGTTCTGTCAGATTTCTTTCTTTCCCCATGTAAAGGGGAAAGTGTAACATCTAGAAGATTCCACAGCTTTCTGGTCGTTCCCAGTTACAAGAATTCTGTTTTCAGGTATTTATTAAAAGGTCTAGCCAAGTCTAAATAAAATTCCTGATCTCCCGTTACACTTCTCTGTCCAGTTTACAATGACCCAGGCTTGGGATCTACAGTGAGAAAGGGAGCATTGATGACCTTTCCACTCTTCCTTGTGTTTCCACACCCCTGATGCTGGCTGCTATGCCCTCTACTCTTGCCCACAAAGGTATACCCACAGCCTCTTCTCATTGGATTTCCCCACCTGTTAGACACTACTTGTCATAGACTCTGGGTCTAATGTTCTCTCTTGTCTTAGCAAGAAGGTGGGACTCAAGATTAAAAAAATAGGAGAGATGGCCAATGTCTGGGAAAAGACAACAGCCCCGAATAAGGGTTCTTGCCCCATATTTATTAAGATCAGAAGGCTTACAAATGTGATAGGCATGCACAAAGAGACAAACTGTGAACATTAACTGTGAGCATGAGGGAAAGGGAGGCTTTTGAAGATACACAGTGTTTGGGATTTGGGTCAATAAAAACAAAATCCAGGCACTGGGCAGAGGGGCAGAGGGTTGTTAACGGCAGATAGGATGCTCCGTGTCTGTTTATCTTAGCCAGCCTAGGGGAGAAGACAGGGGAAATAACCTCAGGGTTAACAAGACACCTTTTCTTTTGTTAACCATCTCCACCCTGGGCTACTTCCCCTGCAGTGCAGGTCTGTAGTCCAATTTACTTGTTTTGCCCAACCTAGCCCTATTCTCCTATTGAAAGCAGCTTCTCTGCTAAAGTCCCAACTCTTCTTGTCTGGACATTATGGGAAACTTCTGCCAGATTCTGCCCTCATAAGTTTCTAGGCAGGAGTCAAACATGAGTTTCTAGGTTCACTATGTGACAAACTCCTAAATTATCAAAAGTCTGAAGAACCCACCATTGTATTGGTTAGCTCTTGGTGCAATAACACTATATAACAAACCACCCCTAAACTTAGTGATGTGGAACAAATTTTAGCTCTTATTCTCATACTAACCAGGCTGCAATTCAACTGATTGACAAGTTGGCCTTTTCTGGGAAGCTCGGCTTTAAGTGGTGGTTCTTGTTGGCCTTGGCTCCTTGCTGCTGGTTGGGCTAGGTTTATTTCATGTGTGTTCCTTCTAGGCCAAAGCTAAAGAAGAAGCATCCACCTAGAGGCAGCTGTACCCAGACGATGACAGAAGTACAAGGGTACAAACCATGCCATCCATGTAAGTTACCTCTCAAACCTCTGTATATTTCGTTGGCCTGAGCAAGTCCCATGACTGAGCACAAAGTCCAAGGGTAAGAGGAGGTTGATATACTCTGCTTATTTGGGGCCCAAAGCAAGTCACATGGCCAAGCCCAACACTGATGGGGTGGGAAAGAACACTCCCATGCAGATGGTTGATTGGAGGGAATATTTGCTCAGTAGTACAATCACTGAGATGGGACTCAGTTTTTACAACTCAGTTTCTAGCTGGTGAGCAAACTAGTAGTCCTTCTTCTCACAAGCACCCCCGTCTCTGTAAACAGTTCTCTTCCTGGGGATAGCCGCTGCCACCACTACAGAGGAATAGAGGAAACCAGTTCTTTAATCCTACTTCTTGTTCAATGAACTCTGTCTGAATGACTCATTTTCTCATTTATAACCAGGATGGAATAGTTGTTACTGGACTGGTTTTACTGCCTTTTAGGAAGGCCTGTATAGATGTGTCTAGGAACTCTCTTTAGAATGGATGTATATGTATCACCTTTTGTTCTCAGCTTTGGAGCTTACATCAACCAATAGAGAAGTCCAATTAACTAGTCTCTTCTGGATTATGCTATAGTTCCTCGCATACTAGCTCCTTTTGTTTTTCCCCCATCTACCTATCAGTGGACATCTTTCTATGCCATCACATAAATGCTACTTTCATTCCTTTTAATGACCTTATAGTGTTTCATAGCATAAAGACATATTTAAATAACCAAGCTCTTGAATGGTAGACATTTAGATTGTTTTTACTTATTTATTCATTTTTTTTGTGATTTTGAACCTCTTTGCAACAAGCCTGCCTGACATTCATCTTTGTGTATTTGTTTTATGTTCATAGAATATATTACTAAAAGCAGGGTTGCTAGATTAGCAATAAACTCCAAAATAAGTCTTTATTTTTGCATGGAGAAATTAAAACTCAACACAACATGTTCATAAAACATTTCTTTACAAGTGCTATTGCAGGAAGCATTATTACTCTATAGAATTTTTTTTAATGTTTATTTATTTTTGAGAGAGTGAGAGAGACAGAGCATGATCAGGGAAGGGGCAGAGAGAGAGGGAGACACAGAATCCAAAGCAGGCTGCAGGCTCTGAGCTGTCAACACAGAGCCCCATGTGGGGCTTGAACTCATGAGCTGTGAAATCATGACCTGAGCCGAAGTCCAATGCTTAACCGACTGAGCCACCCAGGCATCCCAGCTCTTCAGAATATTTGCAGACTGGTAATTGTGATGTGAAAATGGAAAATTCCAATAATAAATCTGAGAAGAGTTAAGGAGATAAAGGCAAGAGAAACATCTCAGTTGTCCCTTTATTTTTGTCTTAATTTATTTGTGCATACGCTGCGCAACAGTGACATATTGAAAGGATATCTTAAGGCCAAAGGTGAGACCAGTCAGTGGAGTTTCTTGGATTCATATTCTTTGCAACAGCAGCATTTGGTGTCTTTCTTTGGACCTAAATTAACATGCTGAGTGCAGGGGTGACAAGGATGAGCATTCAGATAATAAAGAGCGTCTTAATAGGATGGGCAAGCTATAGACTGTGGTTGCATCAAAGTCCCTGAATTTATCATATGTATGCCATTATATTTAATAGTAGTAAAAGGTAATGTCCCAGCATTCATTTTGCTCTTTATATTTGAATATTTGAATATATTTGAATATAGGAAAGGGAGTGATAGATTTGTTCAACTTTATTTCAGGACAAAAGCCCTTGGAAAATTAAGTAAGAGGAAGGGGGTAGGGGAGGAGGGAAGAAGCATAGTCTTGGGATCAGAGGAAGAACACAGAGTGATGGAGGGGCTTTGAAAGAGTCATTCATTCAACTCTCTTTCGTAAGGCATCTGTACTTGTTACAGTTGTTAAAACATGTTTTCATTGGCAAAAGCATAGTAGGTTGAAGACAGTTTAAACCTGCTATTTTGATTGAGTAGCAGTTGGGAGCAAATTGGAACACAGGCTCCCTGAATTTGAGAATTAGGCAAAAGTAATCTTTTTATCTAACTTTAGTTTCTGTGACTTTAAGAGCGCAAGATAGAAGGAAAAAACAAAAACAAAAACAAAGACAAATAATCCAACCTAAACCTTCTCTGTGCATGAGAGGCTATATGTGGAGAACTGGCAAAGTGGCTCTGAGCAGACACCATGACCCAGGGACCCTGTAAATGGGATTTATGTGCAGGAGCTAAATAAAGGGGCCCTTGATTATAGCATGATTCTTTCCTGGTTAAACTGTGCTGGAAAAGGTTTCTACTTTAATTATTTTAGTTGCTACAGCAAGCCAACTGCTCAGGCATTGCCTAGGCAACCCTCTGTCACGGATGCCGACATGGACTGGGGGCCGGGGAAGGGCAGCTGGATCACAGCAGGGATTTCTGACCTTGTCAAGTTTGAGGGTCTCCCTAAATGTCAAAATATTTCTGGTACCTCCACAGCTTGGTGCTTGTTCTTATAGTAACTCTTTGTATTTTTATTTGTTCATTGCAGCAGTAGCTTTCCACATTTGAAAAATGCAAGCAAGCTCATGCATGAGATAGGCAGTGCTGTTTTCTCAGTCTGCAAATAGTGCTTGGTGTACATGCCGATTCCCAAAACCCTGTGTTTGCTCAGTGGCCCAATGCTGGGCCTCTCTGGGCCAGGAGCTCTCTGTGAGCCATTCATGGTGGCATGGTGACAGATCTCCCAACACTACTCGGGAGAGTTCAGAGTCCATCTCACTTTTATCTCAGTGCAAAATAAATAAGCTCAGAGATAGGCTAGTTCTCTAAATGCAGGGCCTCAGAACTTGTGGCCCTGGACTCCAGCAGGGTGAGGCATGGAGGTGGAATTAGAGACGTCTTGACTTCACTGAAATCCTGTGCAGAATTTCATGTGTTTGTGCTTTTCGTTAGGGTCTGTCATTTCCGCAGATTCTCAAAAGGAGTCCAGTAATTTGGAAAAAGTTAGAACTGCTCTGCTTTAACAGAGGCAGGCTGCATGAAGACACAGTTGAATGAAATAATGGCAATTGTGTGGATTATCACTGCGATTGTAGCAACAAATCTCAATTGCTAAGCATCTGTCACAGGACAGGCACTATGCTTGAGGCTGTAGGGATATATTCTCATTTTACACCCCTGTAGTCTTCATGATTATCTTTCCCAGTGGGAGTTCATATCCCCTTTTACAGAGTGAAGTCCTGGGGCCCAGAGAGTGTAAATACCTGGACAGAGTCCTATAGGAACAGGATGGTAGAGATGGGACATGTGCCCAGGTCCGGTTGCCTTGATGCTGGTAGTCTCCTGGGGCATCACCCTGGGAAGGTGATAGTTGCTCAAATGTGATGTCCTCCTGGGGATGCTGCAAATGCATCAGGGACTTCCCTTTCCCTTCCTGGCTGTTCCTGAAGAGCTGGAGCCAGGGGGAAGACCTTGTTTGCATAGTTAGAGCTGACCCATTGAGAAAATCCAGCCTTCACAGGTGAGGCTTGAGGTAAGGTCCCTTCAGGGGAGGTAGACAGGTAGAGTCTCACCTTTAAACCTACAGAGGTGCTGGGCTGGTGCAGGGAGAAACCGACTTGGTCTCTAAACTACAGCCTTTCACTTTACCCACATAANGAGCTGTTTTTTTTTTTTTTTTGTTTTGAACTGGGAGACAATGTAGTTAGGGATACCGAGTGTCTGGCACTTGGATATCAGTGGCCTTTCTGTTACTATTCTTTGTGGGGTGATGAGTCCCAAAAGCTTCTACTGATATGAGGCAACCATGCAAGGGAAGGGGCTGTCTGGACCTTGTCACAAGATCTTGCTGGGTGTGCCTTGGCCTAGGCGAGGACCTGGGTCTCTCTTCCAGTGTCTCTGTCCCATGCTACCTTGCAAACTTTATGCCACCTCCATGCTGCCACATGTTCCTTCCCCTAGGAGACCTCCTTGACTTGCTGGAGCATCTTCGGCCCTCCTCGTCCCACTATGGCCCACCCTGTCCTGCATGCTGTGCCCCTTTCCACTGTTTTCCACCTAGAGGGTGAGGAAGTGTCTCCCTTATCTCCGTGTCCCCAGCACTTATCAAGTACTTAGTAAGGTGCTGCTGAAGAAGGTACAGACAAGCCCCAATCTGGTACTAATAAAGGGTGAAGGGAAAGCATGTTGTAAGTGGCAGAATCCCTACTCCAGTTAGCTTAAGACACAAGAGAGGATTCAAGAAGGCAGGTATATCCTGATCCTGACAAGACCCAGGAACACTGCCAAACTCCCCTCTACCTCACCTCATCTTCTCTTGCATTTCAGTCTCATCCTCAGACAAGCTCTCTATGAGACAGGACACAGAGAAAGCAGGGTGGAACCGTCACCCCATCACAGCCTCCAGGACAGGGCTGCATTCCATCTCAACCTCTCTATGCCACTTAGAAGATGTGTGACCCTGGGAAAATTACTTAAACTCTCTGGGCCTCATTTTTCCTCATCAGTGAAGTGGAGATCATAACAGTGCTTACCTCAAAGGGCTTTTGTGAGAATTACATAGCCAGTACATATAACATGCTATGTACAGTACCTGTAATGTTGTCATAAATGTTAGCTATTACTATTATAATTACTATTATTCATTTTCAACTCAACAACCTATGTATGCTTCTCATTAGCAGTAGGATAAACTGAAAATCTGTTTTTCATTGACTCTTGCAATCTGCCTCAAATCCCCATCTAGGCTTAGCACTTTTGAAGAGTAAAAACATGCTCCCATGTATTTCTCCTTCTCTCTCACACTGCTGCCACACTTCACCTCTGACACTTCTGATGTCACTTGTGTGGGGCAGTTCTTACACCAAGAAATTCTCTGTGATATCAGCTGGGGTCCAATCACTCGCTTCAATTCTGACACGATCTACTTGGAATCAGCATTAGATCCCACAGCCTAAGGGCTCAGTCCCACAAGACTGCCCCATTTCAGACACCACTCGCACATCCTAGGTAACATGTATTCTGACCTACCAGCTATAAATCTGGGTTCCTGCAATCCTCCTTGGGTTCAGTCATTTGGTAGAATAGCTCACAGGACTCAGGAAAATACTTACGTTGACCATATAGTATTATTGACCATATAGTTTATTATGGATATGATTATTCACCATATAGTTTATTATATAATAAAGGATATGATAAAAGATACAGAGGAACAGCCAGGTGATGAGGTGTATAGGGCAAGGTCTGGGAAGGTCTTAAGCATAGGAGCTTATGTTTCCATGGAGTTGGCATATGTCCGACTTTCCCAGCAGGTGGATGTGTCTACCAACCCAGAAGCTCCTGGAGCTTTACACTATTGGGATCTTTATCAAGGCTTCATCACATACGTATGATCAATTTAAACTCTCGAGTATGAGGGGTGGGACTGAATTCCAAGCTTTGAATCATAGCTTGGTCTTTCTGGTGACCAGCCTCCAACCAGGAGCCCACTGAACTATCTCATTAAAACAAAAGACACTCCTATCACCGAGCATATTCCAAGAGATTTAGAAGTTCTGTGTCAGGAACCAGGGTCCAAGACCTAGTATTAGAACAAAAGATGTTCCTAGTACTCTAGGAAACTATAGGGGTTTGGGAGCCCTATATCAAGAACCCGGGCAGAGACCTATATAAATTTCTTATTGTCTCATGTTCATACATCTGACGTGTTACTCCAGGCTCTGCACCTTTATTCACACTGTTTCCCTTCCTCCTATGCTTACTTTTCATTCTATGCTACTTTAATTCTCCTTAACCTTCATGACCCCAGGGACATCACAAAGGGCTCCACTCCTTCTGTGAAACCTGGCCTGGACGCCAAAGTCCACGTAGGGATAGGACTTGATTTTCTCCTGCTGTTTCATGTGTGGAAATCCATGGAGGGCACAGCCTGCCCTGTCTACTCCATGTGCCCAGGGCCAGATGGACGCAGCACATGGTCAGTTTTTCTTGACTGAATTTGTTGTCTGCATCAGTGCTCAGAGAGAAACTTCCCACATCTCTCTTCATTAAGATGAAATACTCTCTTTATTCTCATTTTCTTGGAAGGAAACAAAGTCAAAGAAATAAACCCTGAAACTGCTACAGTTTTATATAGAAAGCATTATTTCTGAGCTAAATGATTTTTTTCCTGAAGGAAAATTTAGAAATTATGGCTCCTGGTGGAATTAAAGGAATGGAAATGAAGTCATGCATAGATTCACAGCATCTGAAGAACTCTGTTTTGGACCCTATTTTGCTCACTTCTACAACTTGGTATAAAAAATTCAAGCTTCTGGGCCCACTTCAGCTTTGCAGTATCACGTGTCCCTTGGGCTTTACCCCAAATTGCATTTTTTCCTGGTTTCAGTCAATTATTTGCCTTGGAATGTATTAGCTTTTCTTAGAACTTCTACAAAACTGGATTCTTCTGGTCATTTGCTGGCAAAGAAACCCTTTGATGTCAAACCAGAATGTCCTCATGGATCATTTGGAGACCAGGGTGACAGCGGAAATACCTCACCTTACCCCTTGCCATCTCATCACCCCTACCCTTCCATCCTGTTCTACCTCCCATCACAGATATTAAAGTGTTCTCTCAGAACCATGCCTATTTGATCTTCTAGCCCTTAAGGCCTCAAGGCAAGTCCCTATTAGTTGAGGAAGTTTTCACTGACCTTGGAATGGATGCTGTGGTTCAGAGGCAGTGAATGTGGAATGTGCATGTGTGTGCATACAAGTGTATGTGTGTATACTAGTGTGTATGTGTGCATGAACATATGTATGTCCACACAAATGTATGCATACAAGCATATGTGTATACATGTGTGTGTATGTGCCTGTGCCTGTTTATGTTGATGTATACATGCATACATGCTTGTGTGTCTGAGTGTATGTGTGTATGTGGCATAGCTGAGTATGCAGGGCTGGGTGCTGGTGATGGCTTGTACTAGAAAGGCATGGCAGTAGGAAGAATTAGGGACACTTATATGTAGAAGTGCTCCCAGTATGTTGGTATTCATATTATCTCCTTGCTTTCTGCATATACCTCCTTATTTACTCTGGAGTAGGGCAACTGTTGACATGATATCAGCAATTTAAATTACATCAACATTTCCCCACATACCCTGTTTCTTATTATCTCTCAAAACAAAAAGAGGGAAATACATACAAAGCAACACACCAAACCAGTGAGTGCTTTTTGTGTACCTATTAGGGACCGTTCCTTCTCACTCTTCTGTAGACTATCATCATGGTAGCCTTTTCTTTGTCCTGTGTCTTCTCAGTGTCTCTTTCATGTCATCAGTTCTCCAGTCTGTTTAACCAGCCTCTATGTTCAATTCTCTCTGTTAAAAGGACTGGTGTGGTTTCTCTTTTCCAAGCTGAACCCAACTGATAAAACACCCAGCTGCTGCTATTTGATTCACCTGTCCTTCAAGATCTTCCCCATTCAAGGCTGAACTGTGATATTCTCCAAAGCTTGTCCAATCTCCCCTGCCTGGATCTGCCATCCATTCAGTGCTTAATCCAGAATCATGGGCACCATCCTTAATTCTTCTCTCCTGCTCACCTGTGCCTACCATCCGTTGGTTAGAAAGGGCTATGATTCCACCTTGAATCTCTTCTGTCCAGGTATCCATGCTTGTGCTAACAGACCTCTTGCCTTTTCTTTTGGCCCCCCACAACTCATTTCCTAACCAGAATCAAAAGTACAACTACTGAAATATAAATAGGATGTTATATTGTGTAGCTTAATATCTTTCAACAACGTCCTGAGGCACTTGTCCTCTGTGATGACCCATAGATTCTACCAAGGCCACTTTCCTGTCCTTTACTCCTGCTTTCCTACATACTAGCTTCCTCAGCTGTGTTCCTCTTTCTTAAACATGCCAAGCTATTTCCTGCCTCAGAACTTTGGCATCTACTGCCCTTCTATCTGGAATGCTTTTCTTCGCTGTTTGTCATATGCTGGATTTTCCCCATTCTTAAGGAAATAACTTTAAATTATTTCCTGGGGAACTCTTCATGGACACCCTTTGTTTTCATCTGTGAAGGCTGCCATAATAAAGTGTCATAGTCTGGGTGTCTTATAAACAACAGAAATGTATTTCTCATAGTTCTAGAGGCTAGAAGTCCAATATCAGGGTGCCAGCATGGTCAGGATCTAGGGAGAGTCCTCTTCTGGGTTGCAGACTGCTGGCTTCTTATATCCTCACATGGTAGAAAGAGAGTGAGCTAACTCTCTTATAAAGGGCACTAATCCTATTCATGAGGGCCCCACCCTCACAACCTAATCACCTCCTGAGGCCCCACCTTGGGATTAGGGTTTCAACATATGAACTTGGAGGGGGGCACAAACACTTAGTCCATTGGACCCTCTTTAGAGTTGATACCTCCCAGGCCCCGCATTCCTTTCCTTCCTAGCACTTGTTATCATTTCTAGTCATCCACGTATCTATATCTTTATCTTCCCCCCTTATTCTAGTATAAAATACATGGGGCAGGGACCATGTCTGCTTAATTCACCACTGTATTCCCACACGTTGCATGCAGGCCTCAGTACAGATGTGCCAAATGAATAAATAAATATAAAGTGGAAGTCAAAAGAAAAAAGAAGAGGAAAGAAAAAAAGGAAAAAGAGGAGAGGTGTAAATAAACCATGGTTTACTTAGCCAGCAACTGTACCAATATGCTGCAAGCTGTTTAAGAGCAGACATGGCCACTAATTATCTGTTCCTGTAGCCATAGACTCTTCTCTGAAGACAGACTAATAGGATGTCGAAATATGTAGATATATAGAGAGATTGTGGCTCAGCACAGTGGCATATACCTATGAATTTCTTGCTTATAAGTGGCATACATGTTTATGTATATATACTACTGTGCACATATATCGTTTCATCTTATAAAACCTCATCCTTTTTAACAGCATTTTCCACTTTGTAACATGCTGTCACCTATGTTGCTCATTTGAATCCAACAACTGTCCTAAGAGTCAGGGAAAGGAGCATTATTCTCATTTTATTAAAGATCACTTGTAAAATATCACATCAAACCACATCATTGTACAGACAAAGAAGCTGACACTCAGTGTGAAAGCAAGACTTCCTCAAGGTCACACAGCAAGTTCAGGAAGAGCTGGTGTTAAAACCAGATCCTTGCCTCCTTTTTTATACTCCAGGAAGAGTCCTGGAAAGGGTGCCTCTGCATCATGTGCAGGGGGTTCCGTGCCATTTAGAAATCCTACCTTGCATTTGTAGAATGGCTTGGCTACTGGTTAGGTGGGCCTCTCAGAGAATCTAGCCAACAGTTGTGGTCGCGAAGGCAAGGCTCTGTGTTCTCTAGAGAGGGAAGATCTGGGCACTGTGGCTTATCTGATTCTGGCTGTACTTGCTTGCTCTGTGTATAGGTGTGATCATTGTAATGCAATATTTATACCACTCTGTTTTTTTAAGTTTAATTTCATTTTAGTTTATCAGTAGTAAAATCCCTGCTGGCATGTCATTTAATTTGCTCCCTGTGCTAATGATGATTCTGAAGCCTTTTACAGAAATGATTATATGGTAATACCAAATCTGATGGTGGATTCAAGCCATCATTTACAGTAATAGGATCATAATGAAGCTCCCTGGGGAATTTCTTCTTGTAATACTGTTAGGGAGCGGGGTAGGAATCTGCTTGACTTTATCCTACATTATTAGAAGATCCTCACTGGGGACCTCTCGTGGGAAAGGGCCTTTTCTGGCTTTGATGCTGAGGCTCAGGGCAAAACAAAGGATTACAAAGCAGTGGTCCTATGGGTGAAGCCAGACAGGGTGGCCACACCTGCTCATGGAACAGCTCATGAAAAGGATGGGATTAGAGAAGGTAGAGACCAGTGACTCATGTACCCCACTCCCACTTCTGTGTGTAGACCCTTGTCATGCAGATTGACATGTGGGGAGGAGGGTTATTCTCTGTGCCTGCCTTCCAGCAATACTCTCTCCCTCCCCAATACTGATGTGCAGTGTGAGCCTCACCAAGCCAGACACTGAGAACAGAATGAATGAGATCCCATCTCTGCCCTACAGACTGGGGGCAAATGCAAGCACCGAGTTTCAAGGATTGGAATAGATGTCTCTGTGAGTGATGAGCGTGGGGGAGGAGAATTTGTTTAGTGAGGATCCAGGGGAGGAGGGAGGTGTCATCCCTACCTAGAGAATCAGCAAAGGCTTCTCAGAAGTGGTTGAACTGGGTCTTTAAAGACTGGTGGTGTTTTCCCAGCAGAAATGGGGTATGATTCATGAGAAGGTCATTCCAGGCAGATGGGACCTTATCAGTCAAGAACCCTGGGGATTTCCTGTTGTCTGCAGGGCCAGGCCAAGTTTTGTGAGGCTGGAGCTGACTTGTGATTCTGCTATTCTTTCTTGCCTTGCTTTCAAGGATCATAGAGGAGCCTCCAACCAAGCATTCTGCTGTTCCTTCTTTGCTCTGGGGACCAGCAGGAGTGGGAAGGGGAGGGAGTACTCTCATTCTTTATGGCTCAGAGGCAGACTTCAGATCATGGAGTAAAGTTATGGGAAGGCAAGTCCAGACTCCATAGTTAGGAAATGCATTCTAGCAATGTTGGCTGCTTACTGTTGAAAGAGACAACAGGGTGAGGTAATGAGCTTCCCATCAATCACTGACTTGCTCAAACACTGAAAGGTAGCTAGACTAGGGTCAGAATGTAGACCCACAGGACCTGGCTGCAAAAAGACTGCCCCTCTTACCACGCAGAGACCTGGTGGCTGCCATGTGCATAATACCACAGAATTGGGAGCCAAGGGTTAGGCCCCAGCTAATGGAGGCATAGAAACTTGCTGACTGTTTCACATCTTAGTTCTAAAATAATCAGTGAACAGCAAGCCATGACATCAGGCATTTCCTTTTATTAGCTCTTAGAAGACTCAGATGTTCTGGGAATATCATCGACAACCTCACTGAAGCATGTGGTGAGAAAAGTACGTATGTATGTGTGTATATATGTATATCTGTGGTACATCGCTGAGGTTGCTGTCTGCTCTGCGGGGGGCTCAGAAGCGCTTCTGGAGGGCAGTCTGGATGTTTTTCAGCAGGCCCCACTTAGCTCGGTTCTTCCCACGCCCATCTGGGGTTACCACCTGAAATCAGAAGCAGAGAGCCATGGCACTGGCCACAAGGGAAACAGCAGCTTCCAAGAGTGAGGCCACTACTCTGCACCAGACCCTATACCCGTCATCTCATTAACTCTCCATGAAGCAGGTGCTGCTGACCCCATTGTATGAATGAGGAAACAGCCTCACAAGGACTGGTTAACTTCTCACTTTTCTTTTCTTTTCTTTTTTTTTTTTTAAATGTTTTATTTATTTCTAGGAGAGAGAGAGAGAGACAGCGTGAGCAGGGGAGGGTCAGAGAGAGAGGGAGTCACAGACTGAAACAGGCTCCAGGCCCCGAGCTGGCAGTCAGCACAGAGCCCAACGCGGGGCTCGAACCCACGAACCGCGAGATCATGACCCAAGCGAAAGTCGGACGCTCAACCGACTAAGCCACCCAGGCGCCCCAACTTCTCACTTTTCTAAAGTCACATGCCTAATATGTGCTGAGCCTGAGATTCCACAAACCAGGTTCCATTTCTTTTTATAAAAGGCACCTCATTTAACTGCGTGCTGTGACCCCAGTTAGGCTTCATCATAGAGTAGCCCTCCAGGTGATCCCCAGTCCCTGGAAATTACCCCTGTCATCACTCTTATCATTTGTAAATTCCATTGAATGTGTTTGACTCTTAACAGACTGACCATCCTGACTGGGGTGTGGGGGAAGTGACTGTTTTTCATCTCTGTAATCCCAATGTTGGTTACGGCAAAGAGAAGCTTCTTAGAGAAGTGAATGAAAGATGAATTGAACCACAATTTGTATATCTGTCAGTTGCCTCCCTCTGATGGTTCACACTGTGATCGCAGTGAGTGATCAGAACTACCTGGAAAGGGGAGACTGCACTGGGCAAGTTTCTTACAAGTCTAACTAACTCCATTATACGTGGATCTTCTGGCTTTTCTTTGGAGGTGCTGGGTTTCTCTATGCCTCCGGTCTGGCAGCATTCCTGTTCTTTCCCTGTACACATTTACTGAAGAGGTGGTTAGGGAGTGAGGCTGAGATCCAGGAATGAGAGGCAGCCCACTGGATCAGCAAGCTCTGTCTAGATGAATCAGGACTCACAGGGCAGATGGGGTGGGGGTGTGGTTTGGGTGGCAAAGAACGATGTTTATACACTGTCCCTATATACAAAGCTTGTAACTTTTTATATTACCCATTGCTGGATAAAAATGGAGATAACACAGAGAGACAGCCCTGGTAAAGGTAATAAAAATAGTGTAAAAGAAACACACTGAGCAATGGTAGTGGGTGAATACTGAAGGGATAACAGTGTTGTGGCAGAGTTGGGAATTGACTCATACAACACAGAGGAGTTGAATTTTGTCATAAGTAGTCAAGGTCTCCAGAGACAAAGATCATGCGTGATGTGTGAATGGGGCAGTAACAATTGGGGTGTGTCTATGAACAAGGGAATCAGATGTAAAAGGACAAAAGAAACACAGAACAGAACATGAGATACTGAAGAAATTAAATAATTGACATCCCTTTCCCTACCCAAAATGCTCAGATGGTTTTCCAAATGAATTCTAACAAACTTTTGAGAAAGAATTGTTCTAGAAAGCAGGAAGAGCAAAAGCTTCCTACCTCATTTTATTAAGCTAATAAGATATTGATTCTGGAGCCAGATGAAAACAATATAAGTAAAACATTATAGGGCTAGTTCACTTATGATCATAGATACAATAATCCAAAATAAAGTATGAGCTAACTAAAACCAAGTATATTAAATAATCACAGCATGATCACATGGGGTTAATTCCATGAATCCAAGTCAAGCTTAACATCAGAGAATCAATGTAATTCATTTGATTAATGCCTTAAGGAAAAGAATCATATGATCGTCTCAAATAATACAAAAAATTGCATAAGGTTGTACAAGCTCTCAGCAATTTAGATGTGGAAGGAAATTTCTTTAACTCAATTAGAATTATACACCACAAACACTAAATTAAAAATCATCATAGCTCAATGGAGAAACCTTAAGATTAGGAGTAAGACAAGGATATCAAGCATTTCAGCCTCTATTTTCTGTAGGACTCATGGCCCTAGCCAATGTTTAGGGAAAGAAAAGAAATAGAGGTTCAAGGATTGTAAGAAAGAGATAAAACTATCATTGTTGATAAATGATAGGGCCATAGACTGGAAAAAGCAAGCAGAATCAACAGATAGACTCTCAGAATAATAAGAGAGTTTATCAAGATTGCCAGAATCAAGATCAACCTCCAAACACCAATGGCTTTTATTCTAAGCCAGGAATACATTAGAAAATATAATCAAATATAAGATAACATTCATAATATCTACAAAGTCTGTAAACTATCTGGTTAACCAGGAACACATAGTACCTCTATGAGAAGAATTTAAAAGCTCTAGTAAAGCACATTGAATGAAGATGATTTAATAAACAAAAATATCAAATGTCTCCATATTTAGAGACTCGATGCCATCCTAATCATTCTATCTGGATTTTTTTTTTTAGGAATTCAGTTTACTCACTCTAAAATTTATATGAAGGAACAAATTCCTATGATTAGCTAAATAAACATTAAAATAGAAAGAAGGGTAATGGGTAGTCTTACTTTAGCAGTTCATCAAGACAAAGCAGAAAGCTGAAGTTAAGCAATAAAACCAGTGTGGTATTGACATAAAAACAGACAAATAGACCAACAGGAGACTATAGAAAAGTCAGAGACAACTTCTGAATATATGGCACTTTAATATAAGATTTCAGTGACACATTTACCATATACTAATGGAAGAGACATTGCCTGATAGATACTATTGAAAAACCTGTCTCACTAGATGGTCAAAAATGTGCATCCCTACCTAGCACTACACACAGAGGTGGACTCTGGGTGGATTAAAGCCCTAAATTTGACAGGTAAAACTAAAGTTAATAAAAGACTATGAGTAAGATTATCTTTGTGATCTAAGCGTATGGAAGGACTTTCTTAAATAAAACTTCGAAAGGTCAAACCAGAAGGAAAAATATAACTGATGACTTTGATCATATCAAAATGGAAGTTTTCTGCTGTTTCATGAAATGGACTATGAACAAAGTTAATAGGCAAATGTCAGAATGGAGAAGATATTAGCAATATCTGAAACCATTATCTGGAATATATAAGGACCTAGTGCAAATCACCTAGAAAAAGAACAAATGCAATAGAAAAACAGGTGAAAGATATTTAGCAGGCTATTTACAGAAGAGAAAATCCTGAAAACTAACAAGCATATGAAATGAAATTTCAAACAATAGGGAGATTATTTCACTTTGTACCTGTTGGATTAACAAAATAGTAGAAAGCTGGGCCATGCTACATAGACGTAGGGCTTCGGTTATAGGGTCTCTCATTCATTCCTGGTGGACACGTTCATGCACACATTTAAACCAAGTATGCACATACTCTATGACCCAGCCATTTCACTCAGGTATATATATCTAATAAGGGCTGAATTGTGTTCTCTCAAAATCCGTATGTTGAAGTCCTACACCCAGTACTTCAGAATGTGCCTGTACCGTTGATTCTTGAACAATGCGGGGGTTAGGGGCACTGACACCCATGTCAGTCTGTTTGACACCCATGCAATCAAAAATCCATGTATAACTTTTGGCTTCCCCAGAACTTAACTATTAATAACTTACTGGTGACCAGAACCCATACTGATAACATAAATGGTCAGTTAACTCATATTTTATGTATTTGTTATACATTGTATTCTTAAAATAAAGTAAGATAGAGAAAAGAAAATGTTGTTAAGAAAATCATAAGGAAGGTGCCCGTTTCTCCACATCCTCGCCAGCATCTAGAGTTCTCTGATTTGCTCATTTTAGCCACTCTGACTGGCGTGAGGTGTTATGCTGAGCGAAATAAGTCAGGCAGAGAAGGACAAATATCATATGTTTGCACGTATAGGAGGATTAGGAGGAACTTGACGGAGGAACAAGGGGGAGAAGAAGGGCGGAAATGGTGGGGGAAAGGGAGAGAGGCAAACCATGAGAGACTCTTGAATGCTGACAAAAACTGAGGACTGATGGATGTGGGGGGGAGGGGGGGATGGGCATAGAGAAGGACACTTATGGGGATGAGCACCTGAGTGTTATGTGGAAACTAATTTGTCAATAAACTATTTGTAAGAAAAAAAAAATCATAAGGAAGAGAAAATACAGTACTGTACTATATAAAGTCAGTGCATACATAAACTCACACAGTTCAAACCCATGTTGTTCAAGGGTCAACTGTATTTAGAGAGAGGCCCTTTAAGGGAGTGATTGAGTTAAAACGGGGTCATTAGGGAGGGCCGTAATCCAATCTGACTGGTGTCTTTATCAAAGGAGGAAATGTGGACACACAGAGACCTGTCAAAGGTACACTGTCACAGAGACAAGGCCGTGTAAGGACACAGGGAAAAGGCCAAGTGTCTCCAGCCAAGGAGAGAGGCCTTAGAAGAAGCCAGACCTGCCAACATCAGGATTTTGGACTTCTGGCTTCCAGGACTGTGAGAAAATAAATTTCTGTTGTGTAAGCCACCCAACCTGTAGCATTTTGGTATGGCGGCCCTAGCAAACAAATGCAATGTTCCAGAGAAATCCTCATACCCCTGTCCTGCCCACAAAGTGTCACGAGTGAGGCTGTCCACTGCAGACACCAGGTCACCTGGGTGTCTGTCTTGGCTAAGTGAGCAGGTAAAATGTGGTGCCCAAATGTACATTGCGAAAGATGAGGCAGCATTAGGAATAAGGGAGTGAATGAGCATAACTACATGGCTATAGCATAAAAACACTGTTCAGGGAGAAAAGGTGAGAAACTAAGTAGGATATGTGGCACAACACTACTTGTGCAAATTACCAGCACATTCAAAACAATACATACCATGTAAGAACTCATGAAAGCAATAAGATACACATAAAACATATTAGAATGGATGTCTGGGAAGGAATGGCCACAGAAGGGACTACATACATAGACAAGAAAAGGGCCTTGCATAGACCACTGTTGAAAATGGACCATTAACTGAAGTGTATGATTAATTCAACCCTCTGTAATAGGTCCAGCTTGATCTAAATTATCCTCACTCCAGGGTTCACATCTGTCTGCTGACCAAGTAGGGAGAGGCCAGCAGGACTCTATTTGCATGAAGGATCAAGCAGCAGTTTGGAAAAGAATAAATCCTAAGGAGATAGGGAGTGCAAACCATTTTTCTTTCATTTCAGGGCAGGAGGTGGCTGTGAGTATGTGGGTGGGTGAGGTAGGTTTGGGGCAGTTAATGTGAGTGTGGGATAGTGTTGGTCTCTCAGATTGCCCTACAATCCCACCTCCTGAAGATGCACATCTCAGCCTAGACAGGAGGGCTGAAGTAGGGACAGAGGTAAAACCAGTAGGAGGATTTCATGAAACCCAGGTAAGATGCCCAGGGAGGCCAGGCAGTCTGGCTCTGGGCCTGGAGTTCCAGCCGGGGCAGGAAGGAAGCACTGCAGAGACTGACTTGTTGACAGGGCTATTTCCTGAGCACATGGGAGACACCAGGGGTGACCCCCAATACAGACTGAGGAGGAATTTGAGGGGATGAGTTGGGTCAGGAGTGGGTGCATTTCCTGAGGAGGTATCAGGAAAAACCAAGAAAAGTAGCAGTTTGTGACTTGTTGGACTTGAATTTTTACCTCCAAATGTGATATAACTGGGAATATCTGGTTTACAGACTGTGGTAGGCAGAATTATGGCCCCCAAAGATATCCATTGATCCTGGGAACATGTGAATGTGTTATGTTTCACAGCAAAGGAGAATTAAGGTTCCTAGTCAGCTGGCTTTAAGACAGAGATTATGCTGAATCATCAGGTGGGTCCACTGTTATCACAAGCGTCCTTCAGAATGGAAGAGGGAATTAGAAGAGAGCCAGAGAGATAAAGGTATAAGAAGGATTCAACCTAATGTTGTTGCCTTTGAAAACGCAGGAAGGGGCCAGGAGCCCAGGAATGTGGACTGCTGCCAGCAGTTGGAAAAGGCAAGAAAATAAATTTTTCCTAGAGTCTTCAGAAGGAACACCACCCTGCTCACACCTTGATTTTACTTGGTGACACCCACTTTGGAGTTCTGATCTCCAGAATTGTCAGATAATAAGTTAATTTGTATTGCTTAAGCTATTAATTTGTTACAGTGGCAATGGGAAACCGATGCACAGACGTAAAGTTAGGTTTGTCATGGGAAGACTTCCTGGAAGTTAGCCGAGATCTGAAGTCAGAGGAAGACAAAGTAAGCAGCATTTTCTTTTCAGAAATGGGGATGGTGGTCAGGAGGTACCTGGGGACTAGAGAAAGAGCAGGAAGAGAAACTGGGCTAAGAGATACATGACTTGCTTAAAAACACGTTTGTCCATTCCTTCAAAACTATAAGGCTCTTGGATGTAAGAAACTCTTGGCTGAGGACTGTGGGTAGAGAGGAATGAGGAAGGCCAGCAAGACACCTGTCCTCCTGGGCCTAATAGAGTCAGGGTTTAGGCTGTGGCACACCAGTTCAAGTCCAATGCTCAGACTTGCCTCTCAAAAAGATAAAAGTCCTGCTCTGGGGTGCCTGGGTGGCTTAGTTAAGCATCTGACTTTCGCTTAGGTCATGATCTCGCGGTTCATGGGTTCGAGCCCTGCGTCGGGCTCTGTGCTGACTGCCAGCTCAGAGCCTGGAGTCTGTGTCAGTCTGTGACTCCCTCTCTGGCCCTCCCCTGCTTGCGCTGTCTCTCTCTCTCCTAGAAATAAATAAAACATTAAAAAAAAAAAAGTCCTGCTCTCATTGCTGTTGGATTTGGCAACATTTTCCTGGAATGAGGTGCCAGGTCCCCAGTGTGGGGCCCACTGGCCCAGATTTAGCTGAATCTGAATGTGGTGCAGGGGAACAAAGAGCTCCAGCCTTGGATGAGATGTGGGTTTCCACCCAACTCCTTCAGTTACATGAGAGCACTTTCCCTCTGGAGCTTCAGTTTCCTCATCCATAAAATAGAAGCAGTAACTCTCCACATCCAGTGGTTGGCATGATCAGAGATAACGAATACACAGTATCTGACATGGAGTCAGCCTTCAATAAATGGGACCTTTAAAATGCATTCAAGTTAATTTTCATGCTTTGTGTATTATACTTCAAATAAAATCCCTTAAAAAAATCAGCAAGCCACAGACTATGAAAATCAAATATGAAAGGTGTTACTTCACTTCCTTTTCAAAAGTACATATGATAGAAATATTGTATTTTGGATAAGAAATGATCCTGCTACCTCATTACAGCATTTTAAATGAAACCTTTCAGGAATACCTGCCTAGAACCGATGCCAAAGGAAAAGTATTTCGATTTTATAGGAAAGAACTGAAGTCATTACTTTTATGAAGCTTTATAAATGTCATTCAAACACACCATCTTAGTTTCATTTGCTATTGAAGCCTTTACTTATGCAAATCATGACAAATGTTAAGGAAACCAGTGTTTCCCCTAGAATGCTAATATAATCACAAAAAGAGAGGAAGAATTACTTCTGAAGGAAAAATCTATATTGCAGCTCTGCGAGTCAGATAAAAATGAAGCTTCCAGAAAACCTCATTAATTAGTGCTCTGCTCATTTAGAAATTGTGTTAAAAAGCAAAGAACTGGAATGAGTTTCCTTCCCATATAGGGAGTACAAATTAATCGCATAAACACAGTTTCAGGGAAATGTTATTTCTTGACTGATTGCATAAAACACTTAGCTTTCAGGCATCTTATGGTACTTTGTAATTATTAATTTTATTCATCAATTTATTTCTTCACTCTTTAATTTAGACGTTCATTCATATATTCATTTGTTTGGTCACATTTTCAGACATGTATTCATTCAATAACCATTAAGAACCTGTGATATGCACAGTGCTGTGGTAAGCATTGTGGGAGAAAGAGAGATGAATTAGATGTGAAGTTTGTTCTCAGGGAGTTCAGAGCTTAAGAGGGAGGGCAAAACATCTACTTAAGAAGGGCTGACACAGTTCAGTCTCTCCACCCCCTTTCCTTGTGCCTAGCTTGTAAAAATAATAGGAGATGTATTAAAAAAATATTAGTAACAGCACTGAGTGCCCTTCATGGGCAAGACATTTTTGAGGAATTTCTTAAAAATGAGAAGGCAGATGGAATTAGATGAAGGAAAAATCCATAGCTGAAATGCAAAATATGGTAGCAGCTATGGGTGTTCCATGCTTGGGAGAGAAGGGTGGCAACATGAATTGGGCCCTGAGGCAACTGACAGCTTAGCTGGCTGGGGTAGAGCGAGAGGAGCAGGCAGGCTGACTTTCTCCTTCTGCCTCCTGCCAAGGTGAGTATCTGGCCTCTGTGAGAGTGGGAAGGGGTTCATGCGAGTGCCTGCTCCAGAAGCAGTCCTGACTAGAGAGCCTCTGCCTTCAGCTGATTTGCTACTGGTACAATGACCAACAGCATAATCCTGCCCTCACCCTACCTCCTACTTCCCTTCATCACTAGAGGTAGCAGCCAATCAAATACTCATCTGCAAACATTTGACCTGAGACAAGGGAGTGTTGCTAGTCAGATTGTATTGGTCACACAGAAGTTGGGCCAAGACAATCCAAAACCACAAGCAAGCTGAATTTAGAGGAAGGAATACTACAAACTAGCTGAAAGTGATGCAGATTCCAACAGAAGCAGACATGGAAGTGTGGGCAGAGAGAGAACAGAGAGAGAGCGATGGAAGGGAGAGGAACTGATGGCTTTCTAGTTCCCTTGAGGATCAGATGTATGTGTGGCTGGAAGTGGTCTCATGAGATTCCTCTTTCTCTGTACCATGCATTTCCCTTTTCAAAAGCTGAAATGAATGAACTTACTGTTTTTCCTCTAAAGAATCCCTGAGTAAGCCATAATCTACTTGTATAGCTTAGTACGATAGCTAATACTATCCTAGTACAATAGCTCTACGAAGTCTTGATATTTTTCTTCCTTTTCTCCTTTATCAATAAAATTAGACTCATGAATGTATATCTCCTGGGAATATAAAGAAAAGTCAGCTTCAAATCATACACAAAAAAGGAATACTCCTGTACCTTTTTCGGGGGGAGACCATTCTGACATGCTCAGTGGTTACTCCTTGACTTTCAGATAAACAACAAATAAATTTTTTAGTATAACTATGTCTGAAATATTGCATGGGACATACTTATATTAAAAAAATATTTGTTGCTTGTGCCTTTTATTTATGTCTGTTAAATCTGGCATCCTACACTTGCTTTGAGTCACTACCGAGATTAACAATGAACTTTTTTTTTTTGTCCTTCTCATACCACAATTATTTGTTTAATAGACCCTGAGCTCCTTGGAAGCAAGATTACGTCTTATTTTCCTCTGAATCTCTACATCCTAACAGAATGCCTGGCCCAAATGTTTTTTGAATCAAACTGAACTAACGATGCTCAGGCCTCATTTGCCAAGTTGGTTGAGGCCAGCAGCCCTCTCTTTGACCCTGAGTTACAAGTTTTCTGGGATCAGAGGGGGCAGTCACACTGTGGGTTCTGTGATCTTCTGATCATCCTGACAGAGCTGCATTCAGAGCTTATAAAGAAAATCTGAGAAAAAAATGTGCACAGTACCTTGCAGATGTCACTCCATTGCCCAGGACCATTATTGTTGATGGCTCTAACTTTAAACAGATACTCAGTGTTGGGGGTCAGGTTGTGCAGCTCCAGATTCTGCTGCATTATATCTTGAATTTGCCCACAGAGCTCTGTCCGCACATTGTTAGGAGGGGTAGTAACAAGTTCATAAAACTCCATCTCAAAAGAGTCCACGTCTTCTGTTGGGCATGTCCAATAAACCTATGAAGCAATGAACATATGGATGTGGTACTAATATACAGTATTCTGCTTTCTTTCCCATAAAGATTTGTGTCATTAACTATCAGTAGGGTGGATTTAAGCTGACCCCATCTCCTCCAGCTGCTGAGGACTTCAGTGTGGACTATGTGCAGCAGTCTTGAAAGGCTACCTGATAAGGCCTGACATGATGCTCATAATGCATTTCAAAAATAGAAGAATGCTCCTCTGGGTTCTGTTACCATCAGTCAACATGGCAGTGACCACTGTTCTCTTGACATCATTAACCAAGGTAGCTGCCATTGATTGAACACCTTCTATGCATCAGATTCTGTGCCAGACATTGCCTAACTCGCCTAGTCTTCACAAATCCCTGGAAGGGAGATTTTATTATCCCATTTTACAGTTGAGGGTCAGAAAGATTACATTTAGCCAATTCCAGACCACAGTCTATTAGACAATGAAAAGTGTATCTATTCCAACCCTCTATTTTATACATAAGTAAGTAGAGTACCAGAGAGGTGCAGTGGCTTACCTAAGGCATGAGGAATATATGTTCACACTCAAAACATAAGATAATCAATTTTTGGAAAGAGATATTAACAAATGTCAACTAGCAGATTGTGACCTGGCAGATATTTTCTATTTATAAACAGATAATTGTGTTCTCTATTTTTTAATAAATTAAAATGGTATTTATAAAATTAATTTATAATTACTCATAAGTGCATAAAGTTTTGTGAATTTATAATTGATTTTTGGTTATTTTTATATACTTACACTTTTAAAACTTTTTATAAATTTATATGACTAGTCAGTAAAAATTAAATTATTTTTTTCTGAGTATGAAAACAAACATTATAAAAGACTTGGAAAATACAGAAAAAATACAAGGAACAAAGATAAACATCACTTATAATCCAAAAATTCAGTTAAAAATTCATTTCTTTTCAATTTTAGAACATACACAAACACATAAATACATATAATTTGGATTATATTTGTTTGACTCCTGCTTCCTTTTGTTTTTTATATTTTATATATTTCCCTATATTATTATTTTCCCTATATTATTAAAATATAGGTAATTATAGGTAAATCACCATTTTAATAGCTGCCCCATAAGTGATTTAATCCTTTAGTAGCCAAACATTTAGGTTGTTTCTAATTTTACACTCTAATAAATAATGATGCAGTGAAGACTTTTGGGGCATGAATCTTCACCTGAATTTTTAATCATTTCTCTGGGAAAGATTTCTAGAAATAAAATTGAGTTTTATAAAAAAAATCCTTAGGATTTTTATTAAGATACATATCAACAAGTCATAAGACCAACTTTGTGAATTTTTTCTATGCCAAAAGCCTAAAGGGGACTCTTGGTCAACCATCACTTGAGAGAGACGTCAACACAGGTTTCATCTTTGGCATCACTGAGCACTAGGATTCCTGTGTGATTCCCATTCCATTATCCTAAGAGGGATCACTGATACCTTCACATCAAATAGCACTATTTGGCAGTAGATTTAGATGTCCTCTCTTGACAGGCAATGACTTGACTAGGTTTTCCTGTGTATGCCCCTCTCTTGGGCTCTTACAGGGACCACTAGCCAGTGGCATGAGGTGACTGTTTTCCAAGTCCAAATATGGAGCAGACATCACCAGAGCAAGAAACTGCTCTAAGGTCTAAGTTGCATGGAGAGATGTAATGCCATCACTGAGCTAAAGTCACATACACTGCAGGCTTTACTGATCCAGTATCATTGGAAATGAAGGTTCGGTTACTCATTTGTAGGTGTCTCTTATGTGAAGGGCAGAGATACTTTGCTGTGTCTGATAGCCCATGGGAAGGTATATTCTACTTTGCAAAGTAAGGTCATTCTTGCTGGCAATTATAGACTCTAAAACATAGATTATGATGTCTCAGGAGAACAGCAAAGTAAAGCTTGGTTAGTGTCTGGCTTTCATTTTCTTGTTTTTAGACCCTTGATACTAAAGTGTAGTGTGCAGACTGGCAGCAATGGCAGCACCTGGAAGGTTGCTAGAAACAGAACTTCGGGGCCCTTTGAGACCCACCGAAACAGAATCTGCGTTTTAACAAGACCACGAGGTGCACATTAATGTTTGAGAACTAATGGCTTAGACTTCAGGGATGCTAAAAGTCTTTGGGAACGTGCTCAGATTATGAGGGCAAAAGATGGGCTCTGCCACATGGAAGCAGGCCATGGGCTGGCCTGGGAGATGTCCCTAGAGAGAACCCCAGGAGAGGCAAGGTGTGCTGTGATAGGATATCTAATTGCAAGTTAATCTTTTTCCTTCCTTGAACTTTAATAACACATATATAAACAGTTTGATTTAGGCTCAGCTGGATTTGAATGGAATGTTAAGGGAAAGGTTATTTGTCCGTGTTAGGTCAAGAGGGTCAAGGAGGAGTCATGTCTCCTGAAGTCAGATGATGGCAGCTGTAGAGGTCTGTGAGAGATCAACACTTCCCCCCACCCACCCCCAAAACCAAATCTTATGAAATTAGAATTGGAATTCCTTTGGGGATTATCCTTCTGTTCTTTCCAAATCATAGAGTATGGATGCTTTCTTTAGGAAAGGTAGCAATTTAGAGGAATCACTGCTGACAGATAATGGAGCCTATATTTCTAATTGGATTTTCTATGTTCTCATTACAATTGCAGGCTTTCCTCCTGGGAAATATTACACCCTCCAAGCAGTCTCTTCAAAGTACTTTGGTTCCCAAATTGGGATGCCTTTGAGATGGGGTTGGGGCTTTCAGATGGATTTTTGACTATGTGTTAAATACATTGTTTGGTTTAAGCCAATATTGAGCTACTTAAGATTTTAAGAACTTAGGAGCAGACTTGAGTGACTGAACCCTAGAGGTCAAAGAGGTAGATGCAGCCTTTTCTGACTACCCACCTCCATTCTTTACCACCCGTCCTCCCACCTTGCCCATGGGCCCAGAGTCTTCCTTACCTTGGCAGCTCTAGGATACACCAGAGTCTGGTAGATAACAATTGGGCCTGGGGTCTTCATAGAAGCATCATTGAATGAGTACCAGTTGTGGAAGCTGCTGCTATTTTTCACACACTGGTTTTCTGCCCCTGTACTCCAGTAGCTATACAGGGCATCTGTGGGTTTGGCAGGTGTGGCTGACTGGGCTCGCCCACAGGCTTCCAGACCCATTTTGGCCTTCTCACGGCTGGTGTTGAAGGACAACAAGGAAGAACTTCGCTGGCATATCTGCTGGTTGCCGAAGCTGTGAGTGCTGAAAGTGACCTTCCTGGAGATCATCATTTCTGAGTGCATGGGATAGGGGGAGGACAGGGAGTCCCCTGAAGAGCCTACTTTCTTGGGTTCTGTGGGGAAGAGCTCATAGATGGCACTGGAGAGCTCAGCAAAGTTCAAGGGCATGCAGTGCAAGGAGTGTAACCGGAGCTGTGGGTCAGGCCGAAAGGTGCTCTGGATGCCATCCTCAATCTGGTCCACCAGAATCTTGGCAGACTGCAGGAATGCTACCTGGCCTGTCTCCTTCAGTGCTTCCTTGGAATAGGCGATCAGGCCATCCATTTCGTTCACTTTCATGGTTGTGACGTATACATATTTTTCAATCTCCTTCTGCCTGGACACCTCCAGATTCTCTATCTGCTCCATGACGGACTTCTCCTTCTCCTGTAGAATGCTGCGCAGCTTGAGAAATCCGTTTCTAATCTCTTTTCGCTTCACCTCCTTGTCAGCTTTAAAGCTGTTTTTTAAAATGTTGAACTCCATTAGGTCATTATCAATCTCATAGCGGACTGCAAAACAACCAGGTTAGTGACTTTGGTTAAAATTTTCATCTCCCCAGGTGCCAAAGCTGACTGGAGTGAATTCCCTCAGATTCCATGAAAGTGGGTGGAGAGGGAGGGAGGGCACTGTTCAGTAGTAGAACTGAAATAGGCTCAAACAGGTTTATGACATGCATCTGGCCTCCCTCAGGATGCCCCACCTCTGCCTCCTTGTCTAATACTTACCTCAGGAGTACCAGCCTTTCTTTCCTTGGCATAGTTATAGCTATAGTAATCCCTGCGGCCCTGAGTTGGAACTGAAAGTTCAAGGCCACCCTTGATATGAATTTCAGACTTCACTTGTCAGCATGTTGGACTTGAGAAGAGGTAATGTCACAAAGTGACTGGTTTTCCCTGTGTGAAAGTGAAGCTTCTGCAGGGGCAAGAGAAAGAACTAAATTTGTGATGACTTCTTCTAAATGCTGCCTTGCCTCATTCATCAAAACTCAGCCCTAGACAACAGTAGGAAATTAGCTGGGCTTCCTCTCTTGCCTTTCCCCCATTTCCTTCTAAAAAAGAGTCTGCTGTTGCACTTCAAGGAGAACTCAATTTGTTCTGGATTCTCTTAGCTGGTTTTCGGATTTTAAGTTCACTCAGTCATTCAACAAACATTTACTGGATACCTATGTCACATGCCTTCCAAGGTACTAGGGATACAGATATGAATATGAGAGGGCACCAATACTCAAGACAGTCATAAATCCAAAGATATTACACTGTAGAGGATGCTATGATTGAGAGTATGTGGTACATCTCTGTGAAATGAGTACCTTCGTTGGCTTTACAGTGATTTAGACATCAGGCAGTGCAGTGATGTAAAGACATGTCAACCTTCTGTGGCCTAGTCTAAAGGTAAGGTCTTCCCTTGATAGGCCAACTTTGCAGTGAATTGATGGGCTCTAATCGTCACCAGATTTTACTCATGAGTAGGCATGCCCAAGATTTTTTTGTACTTTGTTCTTAACATAGTCCCGGGTGCATAATCGTCTGGAACTTTGTGGCTGGTGGCCATTGTAACAGTGATGTGCATATGGGTAAGAGAAACCCAGGAGTCCTGTCAGACCATGAGAACAGGGAACATGGCTCTCTTAGTTATCACTATGACTAGGGTGTGTAGAAGGGCTTGAAAGGTATTTATTGAGTGATAGCCATTCTGTCCTGTGTTCTGACATCTTTGGAGTAAATGTTACCATTTGGCCTATTTTGTGAAGCTGCTGTTTCCTCTGCCCACCTCTTCTCTCATGCTGGAAGAGAAGGATGATGAGGCAATGCAGATAAGGGCTGAATGGGAAACTATTAGGGTGATTGCTGAGGAGCTAAGAAATGCTTCCCACTCTCCCCCAGTGCAAGCCCACTGTGACTTATGCCAGCTGAAGTTCCACTTTGTTCGTTAATTTCCTTGACTGTTCAATAGTTATTCACTGCCAAAGAATCTTGCATAGGAAATTCTTTGCTTCATTAGAGATTAATTAATTTTATGTTTAGTCCTGAGAGGTAGTATAAAAATTCCTTAGGTGAGGGGGGAAGAGGCAGCACCCGAGAAAAAAAGAGGCCAAAAGCACCCCTCCTGCCATCTTACAAATAGGGCAACTGTGCAAGAGCTGGTCCTAGAGCAAAGTTAAGTCAAAATCTCTCTCAGGCAATACACTTAAAAGTAGCTATTACTTATTACGTATTTATTATGGGCCAGATCTATATAATACACATACTATGGATCATATCTCTCTATTATCATATATTACATGTATCTTCCTATGAGGAAGATATTGTTCCTATTTATAGATGAGGAAACTAAGGCACAGGGGGTTAAGTTACTGTCCAGTGACACACAGCAAGTATATGGGAGAAACCGAGGCCTGTCTTGATAGATAATTCTATCTAAGATAATTCTACTTGTCTGTTTATTCTATTTATCTATTTATCCAAAGCCTATGTTCTTAATTGCTCCAGTCGTGGTTCTCAGTCCTCTGTGAGCACCAGAATCTTCTGGGGGAACTTTAAAGAAAACTCTTCTCTTGGCCTCACTTGGTGAGATTCTGAACTGGCCTGAATTGGGGCTCAAGAATCCAGTTGAGGCAGTTAGCAGCTGCCGGGAATCTTCTGGGGATCTTGTTAAAAGTACAGATTCCCAAGAAATTGGTATAGATGGGGCCTGAGGTTCTGCATGTCTAATGGGCTCCTGGGTGGTGCCATTGCTACTGGTCCTAGTTAGTAAAGTTCCCAAGTGGTTCCAGTGTGCATCCAGGGCTTGACACCACAGCTTCAAGCGACCCAAACTAGATCCTCCCTCCAGGACCCAGAATTTCTGTGTTTTGTCAGGTCACCTGCTTTGAATTACTTGAAGATTTATTTAAACTGCAGATTTATGGCACCTTCCCCAAAAATGAATTGAGCCCTTAAAAGCAAGTTTGAATTCTGGTTAAAAAAATGTGAGGGGCGGGAGCGCCTCTCAGTCAGTTAAGCATCCGACTTCAGCTCAGGTCATGATCTCACCATTTTTGAGTTCAATCCCCACCTTGGGCTCTGCACTGACAACTCAGAGCCTGGAGCCTGCTTCGGAATCTGTGCATCCCTCTTTCTCTGGCCCTCCCCTGCTCATGCTCATGCTCTGTCTCTGTCTCTCAAAGATAAATGAACATTAAAAAAATTTTTGAATTAAAAAAATATTTGAGGGGGGTTCCCTCAGCAAGGTTGGACAGGGTAAATTTTTTACCTACATATAAATAGATATGCCATGAAGATGACACCTGTCCCCTTCCAATTGCTGGGCTCTTTGGAATTTACACTGATGTCCCCTTATATTGAATTGAATTTCACTGGTCTGGCTTCTAGGTGCTCTGCACTCTGAGAAAACTATCCTACATTTCTCCTGTGTTAAAGGCTTCTTATGGTTGCATGGGTGGGGGAGGTGGTGCGGCACAGCAGACCTCCACAGAAGGGGAAGAAACTTCCCTTCTGATGCTGAGGCCCCAGAGAATCCAGCTGAACCCAGGCAGTGATTCCACCTTAAGAAAACCCTCTGGGAACCAATGGGACCCATTTGCTTGGTACTGTGGCTCCTATAGAGTTTCTTTAATATAGAGACCTCCCTGATGGCGGTTCCAAAACAAAATAAATATCAATTGACAAACAATGTTTCCTAGTATAAGCATTTGGGAAATGAAGGTATTCCTGAAATATCCGTGCTGGTGAGAGGTCGCAGGTGACAGAGTTAGCAAAGTCCACCTCTGACCCACCTCAGCATCCAACAGGACCTTTTTGTGCAGCTCAGAGAAAAACTGTCACTCACTCATATGTTCAGTCATGTTTACACATGGACACTGAAATATCTGACAAAAGGAAAAGGCTGGGGTGACCTGGTGTACTTGGGTCACTTGATGCAGGCCAGCCCTTAAGGAAATGGAATAGACCACAGATTGTGATGGTGGTAGTGGTGATGGTGGTTTCTGTTGTATTCCAATCCTCCAGTCTTTAGATTCTGGTCACTGTTTAGCACAGAGCAGATTGCCAAAGGAATGCTATGGATTTAATTAACGTGGACGTTGGAGTCATATAGTCTGGGTTTGCCATTTACAAGTTGCCTTGTGCCAGTGACTTCTTGGAATACCCGTTGTCTTATTAATGGAGGGAATTTTAGTGCCTGTGCTGTAGGCTGACTGAGGAGACTAGACATACATCTAAAGGGCCTGGGCAAAGTAGGCCTCTACTCAAGGAAGCTATTCCCAGGGGCTACAAGCCCTAAAAGGATGCCTGAGTTCCTCATGTCTAATCAAGTGGATCCACACCCAGAAATTATGAGGCTCTTTGCTGAACCCTGCAAGATATCGTACTGGTTTCCAGCATGGAAACTAGGCTCAGTTTCCCTTACACAAAATGTACCTGTTTTATTGGTATCCAATAGAAAATAACCTTGAGCAGGCATGCAGAGGAAAAACCAGCTTTTGATCAGAATGTTACTGGCTGTTTCTGAGTTTTTCTGTTATTATGTGTTTGTTGCCAGTTCATTTACTTTGGTGTTTGCAAGTTTTGGGGAAAACACTGTTAGGGAAAATTTTAAATCAAAATAATTCTCGCATCGATTTAATTTTTTCCTCTGCAAATTAGGAAAATACAGAAGATATTCTTTTGTGACAAAGCCCTTTAAAAAGGCTCACAGAACTTTGGGATACTGGAAGATCAAACTTCTTATTTTCCAAAGGAGGAAATAAGGTCCAAGGTCATGAAGATTATAACCAAGCTTATAGAATCTTTCTGCACTGATTATGTGCCAGATACTTTTTTGCCTGCTTCGTGTAGAATAACCCATTTAATCCTCACAGTCACTCAATGGAGTTACTACTGCTATGTCTGTTTTATAGATGAGAAAACCAAGGCCCAGGGAGGTTAGGAGGCTGGTAATGGTTGTCGGGCATGCACACCACGCCAGTGGCTCATAGTCTGGGGCAGTGTTTCCCAGCGCTTGGACTGGCACACCAGGTCGGGGAGGCTATCACCAAGCAGACTGCCAGGAGCCGTTCTCCCTATTGAACTAGGGGTTACTGCGCTGGGAAGGAAAGGGGACCAGGACCTGCTTTGAACTTGGCGATGGCGCTGAAGAGTGCGGCCGCCCTCTCAGAGCAGGCGTCGATGAGGCTGATAGTGTCGTGGCCATTGTGGAAAGCCGTCTTGCAGAAGGTGCAGAGCAGCTGGTTGTCTAAACGGCAGTACTCAATGATGCGGCTGGACGGGTGGTGGATGCAGATCCTCTCGTCCTGGTCCTCGGTGCTGGTGTCCACGAAGATGTGGTCCTGCATGGCTACATCTGAGTGGAAGGACTTGAGGCAGTCGTTGCAGAGGTTGAGGCGGCACGTGATGCAGCGCTTGTAGGCGATGCGCCGAGTGCGGCAGACCTGGCAAAGGACGGGCCCAGTGGAGCTGTCAAAGCGCCACTTGAGGTAACCATGCTCCTGCATGTAGCGCTTGGTGAGGCGCCCACGCAGGTAGTTCTCGGGCAGCTGCATCTTATGGCTGTAGGGCATGCAGTGCGAGTGGCTGCACAAAGGGCAGACGAGGATGAAAAAGTTCTCAGTGACTTCGGCATGCTTCTGCAGTTGCCGTAGGCACTTCTCGCACAGGCTGTGGTTGCAGGGCAGTATGAACGAGCGCAGGCGCAGCCGCTTGCATAAGGGGCACGAGAGATGGTGCACTAGGTTGCCGGTCGTGGACATCGTCTTCACCTCATTGACCTGGGTGTCGCTGCTCCCGATGCGCAGCGCGGTCTTGGAGCTGGAAGGAGAAGCAGACACGGGGAGGACTAAGGAGGCCGGCTCCAGAGCTCACCCCGTTTCTGGCCTCTGAAAAGAACTGGGGGTCACTGCGAGGTAGGCCAGTGTGATGGCAGGGAGCACAGTCTAAACCTGCCTCCACTATCCTTTAGCTGGGTGACCTCAGATCAGTTCATGAACCTCTCTCTAGCTTTTTCCTCTTTATAAAATTAGTAGTCACATTATAGAGTTTCTTTAGGGCATTAAAACTACATTTAATACCTACAAAGCTTGAGAGCAGTCCCAGGAACACAGTAAGTGCTAAACGACCGTACATTGTGATTTTTGAGCAAGAGAAAACAGGAGAGACTTGTCTGCACCATCCGTGGGGCTTCAGTGTTCTGTTGCTCATCAGCAAGGTCACAGAACACCAACACCTGGCAAAGCCATTCTGGGACTGTGATAGAGCAAAGCAGAAGTAAGACTACTTCATCCTGTTTGAATCCCCACAAGACAACAACATCTTCCAAACCACTAAAATGACCAGACCTTGCCTATTCTGGTTAATGGGGACGACTGCTGCTTTTTCACCAATGGCAGCATTAGGCACCCTGTGTCCTTCTCATCCTGTACACCAGATTTTTATTAAGATAGCCACTAGGAGATTTACCCCCACTTTCTCACCTGAAATGAGCCTAAATCTCATAATAACTTGCGGATGCCTTCTTACCAAGACATCTCTCTCTTAACCATGGTGTATGTTCTCACTTGTTGCAATGACTTAGTAAATCCAATCTCGTCCACCTGCAGGTATGTTCTTGGTGAGTTTTGCTTGGCAGGCATTGACATCGTCAGTATTACTGTATGTAGGATGGAACACAGAAGAGGATGGATAAAGTGTCCTTCCCAGGACACCAGGAGGTCAGTCCCTGAGCCAAGCATAGAACCTGTGTGTTCCGACCAGCAGACTGACATGTAAGAGTTAAAGGTCTAGGCTCTAGGGACAGATTGTTCATGGCAAAATTCACCCTTTAGTGCTGCACCTTTGAGATGAATTTCCTAACCTCTCCCATTCTCAGTTTTCTCATCTGTAATCCAATGGTCAAAGTTAACAATACTATTCATGAGAATTTTACAAAGTCTACATGAGGCAATCCATGATAAAGTGCTGAACTGCTGGTACATAGTAAGGACTCAATAAATATGGTCACAGCAGTTATTCCCCTCTGGTACTGGTCACCTAATGTCCACAGTAGAGGAAAACAGTGGTCAAGTCCATGAAAAGCATATGCTTCTACTGTGTGTGTGTGTGTGTGTGTGTGTGTGCGCGCGTGTGTGTGTGTTGATTCTTTATTTGTCTAATATCTGAGGCTGACTTCATATATTTAATTGTAGGAACTATGGATGAAGTGAAAGCATACTTGTAAAATTCAAGTGCATGTTTTAAGAAGCTACAATCAGGGCAAAAGCAGTTTATGAAAATAAATGAATTAGCTGTGGGGATGGAGATGCAAACAGATACACAATTTGTGACTGATCCTGTCTCTTCTCTTCTGTTCACATTGGTGACATTTGAGTGTTGATCTTGACATTGTGGCTGTATTCTCTCCTGTTTCTGACTTCTTGAAGTTCCTATATGCCCCTATCTCCTTCCCCATGGACCTATGTCTCAAAGCCCAGAGAGTCAAAGCTGCTGCCAAAGCATACTGAAAGGGAGTGGCCCTGTGGTGACAGAGAGTGCCTTTTGTGGGCACTCAGCCTCCTGGAAAGTTCATCCCTTAGGGATATATTTGGGTGCTGAGTCCTAGGCCTGCTGGCCTCGATGTTCTCAGCCCATTTCCTCTCTGCTGTCTCAGTCTCCTTCCTGGGCCCTGAAGGGGTCACTGGAGGTTCAGTGAGTTGTACACGTGGTAGCTGGAGTTGTACACGTGGTAGCTGGATGAATCTCTCTAGTTCGGTATGGTAGGACTCTGGGAATCATGGTGTAATATTAAGAGGGAGTGAAGGTGACATTGGTGGAAGAAACAGAGAGCAGGGCTTAGAGGTATCCCAGGAAGCTGGGGTGGAGATAAAAAAGGAAGTGGGAAATAAATGAGAAAGTCAGAGAGAGATGCATGAGACCAGAGTGGGACTGGATGAGTGAGGTGTTGAGCTAGAAGTGGCGATGAGGAGCAGAGGAGGCAGTGATTCAGAAATCAGGAGAGAGGCCAGATGGAAGATAAGCCTCAGTGTACCCTCTGCCCACCTCCTGACATTTGCAATAGCATCTCTGACTATCCTCTGAAAGCCTCAGGCTTGGACCCGGGCATTCAGTGGCTGTGGCTCCATGCCCAAACAGCCACCAAACCCAGCAGCCTTGCCTTCTTGCTGAGATATCTGGCCTTTCCTCCTCTGCACATACCCTCCCTCCAATTTAGGCCTTTTCTAGCATCTGGGTTCTCACTGTGTCACCCAGCAGGTATCTTGGCTTTCCTCCTGATTCCTCCAGGCCATCTGTATTTTAGTATCACTTGGGGTGGTGTTTACAATTCTGATGCCCAGGTGATACCCAGGACCAATGAAATCAGAATGGCAATGAGATCCTTTGTAAAGACCCCTGAGGTGATTCATGTAAAGCAGTTTGGGAGCTACTGACCTGAGGCATCTTCCCACAACACCAATGTCATCCCTCCTCCATTGAACTGTGGCCAGTGACTCTCCATTTAGGCTCTCTAAGTGGGGCATTAAGAGAGGAATGTGGATGCGACTTTCTGCACCTGAGAACTTCTGGACTTGCATCTAGAACCCCTGGATTCTCTACCCATGCAAACACCACAGAGCTCCATGAATAGAGAGCAGTATTTATTAAGCATCTACTAAGTGTTGAACTGCAAGATGGATCATATTCTTCTCCTGAATTTACTGACCTTGCTCACAGAATTGTTTTTCCAACCTGAAAGTCTTCAAACCCACCTCTCATTTTTCTGCCTCTGCAAAAACTCTCATCTTCTAGTTCTGAGCTTTGATCTTTCCTTGTCTAAGAAGTCTGCCTTCGCTACTCCAGACTCATAGGTGACATAAAAGGACTGCCTTGGTCAGAGCAGGAAGAGAATATGCAAGTGCTTGACACAGAGCATTCATGCCCCACATGAGTAACTGAGACCCTAAGTTTCATGACTTACAGATAGATAGAAAGAGAAGGCTGGCAGGAGTTGGTTTGGGGTACTTATAAAGGACATAGGGGTCAAAAGTGGCCTGTGGAAATTATTACTTTTCCAATAAGTGTTGAAGGTATCAAAAGCTCAGAGGAGGAAGAGAAAAGGCAACTTACATTTTTATATCCCATAACAGATTTCAAGGTGCATTCACTAATCCACAAACCCATGACAGATCCTAAACTCTCCATTTTGCAGTACAACATTTTTAAGTTAAGGCACAGATTCTGGGTTCAAAGTCTGGCTGCATCTTACTAGATGTGTGATCCTGGGCAACTTAACCTTCCAAAGGCTCAGTTTCTTCATTGGTGTGGTGGCTGTGGGGTGAGTGTTGCCTGAGGTCACACATGCAGTGCCTGGGAAGTGGCTTACACACTAAGTCTTAGCCACTACTACTTAGTGCAGGTGAGAGAGTGCAGTGCTTATTCGCACAGCTGATGGGGCATGGATTTGGAACTCAGGGCTTGATGTGGTTACTGGCTGTTTAGGACATGCTTAATTGCTACAACATTCTTGGCTTCCTTTTTTCAGATGGAGAAAGGGACTTGGGGTGGGGACATGTATGGAGCCCACAGTTGGCAAGGAGCCCATTGGGCACCCGGCACTTACGATGTGTGGATGCTCTTGAGGCGGCCCTTGTGGAACGTGATGGTGACCTGACGGCAGCAGCGGCTCTCATAGTAGTAGCACTGGAGGTTGCTGCTGGCTGTGCAGCAGCACTTGCAGTTGGGGTCATTGGCCCAGGAGCAGCAGCACCAATGGCAGTTGGGATTCTCAGAGCAGGTACAGTGGCAGCACTGGCAGTTGTGCTCATCTTTGTAAGGGCAGGGGAAGCAGGTGCAGTTCCTCTCTGAGGTGAAGAGGAACCTGCAGCACAGACAGGAGCATAGTCGAGGACAACATCTCTGCCATGTACAACATGGAAAGCAAACACACATGGCAGTCTCCATGGCGCCTACATGATGGCTACCAGCTGCCGAGAGCTCTTGACACCTTCTCAATCAGAATCCTATGGTCTCCTAGCAGGAGTCCCTCCTCCCCCTGATGAGGTTCTCAGCTTGGAGGTTGCAACAGGTTGGCTATTATGAGGCCTTCACAGGTGGTGTCCCTACTAGGAGGCTCCTGGGCTGGCATTTACATATATCAGCCTGAGGCCATTTGCTTATGTCACAATCCCTGTCTCCCCACCATGTCTCACCATGCTGGGTGGGTGAGATATTGGGGGTAGTGGTGGGGGGTGCTGATGGACACTTCATGCTTCCACAGGATCAGGTACACAGGAGGGTTGATGCAAAGAGCATTCTGGAGATTTAGCTGTCACTTGTCACCTTTTGGGTTATGGGGTGGATTCCAGAAGCCATTTCTCTTCGCTTGAGGTTTCCCCTGACACTTGGGCTAGTTGACTTCAGGGTATGTCTTCATGGGCTGAAAGGTCTGGGATGATTAATTGATTAATTGTGAGTGGACTGACATGATGTTCCTCTCCTTGCACTTTCTCTGCATCAATTGAACTTTTTATGCAATGAACAAAGCTGCATATTTACAAATCATGACAATGCCACATTTAAAGGGAATCAACATTTGGAGAAATAATTAAAGGGAAAAAAAAAAGATAGAAGTTCAGTTAGGCATGTCATTGAGTTTGTCAGTTGCTGAATAGTCATTGCTGAGTTTCAGGAAGGTTCATGCGTATGTCACTCTAAATATTTCCTGGCTTTTTTGTAGCTTCATGAGGTTTGGCTGAGGCTCAAGCTCTATTTTCCTACCCCCTCCCTGCTACTCCCATCCTGTGATCTCCCTTTTATCAAGAGGCTGGAACTCTACATGACCATCTTTAACTTTGCTTTTAGTATATGCTCAGTATTTCTAGAAATGGACTTATATTTTAGGGGAGAATTTTGATTTCCACTTTATGCAGCTTACAAAGATGAAAAGAACAGAGGTTTCATGGTCATACTACCCTATGATATTAACACTGTCTTATTATTTTTCCAAAAGGAAGCAGAAGTGAGAGCTGAATTTGGGTGTAGTTTATTGTGTAATCTATTATCTCTCCCTGTGATCGTCACCTTTATATTAGGTAAGAACATTCACTGAGTGCTAACTGTGCCAGCCACACATTGATTTTAGGCTTCTACATATGAAAATTCTGGATCATAGGGTATGTGTTTTATTATTTTTTTGATAGATTGCTACTAAATTACTTATTTAAATGAATGTGACAGTTTCTACTAACACCGACAATTAATGGGAGATGCTTTCCCCCATATTTTCCCAATATTCCTCTCTATCCTCCAGGCACAGAGGTTTGAGTTTTACTCCTGGATCTATAGTACGTTTTCATTACTGGTCTGTGCAAGGCTCCTTCTTGTTTTAGTTTGTTTTTAATTTTAAAACTTTTTATTGAGATATAATTTATCTACCATGAAAATCACAATTTTAAAGTGAACAACTCAGAACTACACATCAATATCCCTGATGAATATGGATGCAAAAATCCTCCACACAGGAGGTTCCTCAGGAAACTAACAATAGAACTCCCCTATGACCCAGCAATAGCACTGCTAGGAATTTACCCAAGTGATACAGAAATGCTGAGGCATAGGAGCACATGTACCCCAATGTTCATAGCAGCACTCTTCACAATAGCTAAAACATGGAAAGAGCCCAAGTGTCCATCAACAGATGAATGGATCAAGAAGATGTGGTTTATCTATACCATGGAATACTACATGGCANCTGCTTTGGATTCTGTGTCTCCCTCTCTCTCTGCCACTCCCCCGCTTGCACTGTGTTTCTCTCTCCCTTAAAAATAAATGTTAANATTTGACAATAAACTATTTGTAAAAAAAAAAAAAAAATCTTCCACACAATACTAGCAAATCGAATTCAACAGCGTATGAAAAGAATTATCCAGGGGTGCTTGGGTGGCTCAGTTGGTTAAGTGTTCAACTTCGGCTCAAGTCATGATCTCATGGTTTGTGAGTTCAAGCCCCCATGTAGAGCTCTGTGCTGACAGCTCAGAGCCTGGAGCCTGCTTTGGATTCTGTGTCTCCCTCTCTCTCTGCCACTCCCCCGCTTGCACTGTGTTTCTCTCTCCCTTAAAAATAAATGTTAAAGCTTAAGTGTCCATCAACTGACAAATGGATCAAGAAGATGTGATTTATCTACACAGTGGAATACTACATGGCAATGAGAAAGAATGAAATCTGGCCATTTTTAGCAACACGGATGGAACTTGAGGGTGTTATGCTGAGCAAAATAAGTCAGGCAGAGAAGGACAGATACTATATGTTTGCACGTATAGGAGGATTAAGAGGAACTTAACAGAGGACCGTGGGGGAGAAGAAGGGGAAAAATAGTTGGGGAGAGGGAGGGAGGCAAACCCTGAGAGACTCTTGAATACTGAGAACAAACAGGGCTGATAGGGACTGGGGGAGGGGAAGGGGAGTGATGGGCATGAAGGAGGGCACTTGTGGGGATGAGCACTGGGTGTTATATGGAAACCAACTGGACAATAAACTATTAAAAAATAAAATAAAAATAAAAATATTGAACTCTCAAAAAGTGTTTAAAAAAAAGAATTATTCACTGTGATCAAGTGGGCCTCATTCCTGGGTTGCAGGGCTGGTTCAATATTCGCAAATCAATCAATGTGACACATCGGGGCGCCTGGGTGGCTTAGTCGGTTAAGCGTCCGACTTTCGCTTAGGTCACGATCTCGCGGTTCGTGGGTTCGGGCCCCGCGTCGGGCTCTGTGCTGACTGCCAGCTCAGAGCCTGGAGCCTGTTTCAGTCTGTGACTCCCTCTCTCTCTGACCCTCCCCTGCTCACGCTGTCTCCCTGTCTCTCTCCTAGAAATAAATAAAACATTAAAAAAAAATCAATGTGACACATTAACAAAAGAAAAGATACGAACCATATGATCGTGTCAATAGATGCAGAAAAAACATTTGACAAAATACAGCATCTTTCTTAATAAAAACTCTCAAGGAAGTCAGAATAGAAGGAAATTACTTAAACATCATAAAAGCCATTTATGAAAAGCCCACAGCTAATATCATCCTCAATGGGGAAAAATTGAGAGCTTTCCCCCTGAGATCAGGAACACGACAGGAATGTCCACTCTCACCACTGTTGTATAGTGCTGGAAGTCCTAGCATCAGCAGTCAGACAACAAAAGGAAATAAAAGGCATCAGAATTGGCAAAGATGAAGTCAAATTTTCACTTTTTGCAGATGACATGAACTCTACATGGAAAATATGACAGACTCCACCAAAAGTCTAGGACTGATCCATGAATTCAGCAAAGTCGCAGGGTACAAAATCAACATACAGAAATCGGTTGTATTTTTATACACCAATAATGAAGCAACAGAAAGAGAAATCAAGAAACTGATCCCATGCACAATCGCCATAAAATACCTAGGAATAAACCTAACCAAAGATGTAAAAGATCTCTATGCTGAAAACTATAGAAAACTTATGAGGAAGACACAAAGAAATGGAAAAACATTCCATGTTCATGGATTAGAAGAATAAACACTGTTAAAATGTTAATACTATCCAAAGCAATCTATACATTCAGTGCAATCCCAATCAAAATTGCACCAGCATTCTTCTCAAAGCTAGAACAAACAATCCTAAGATTTGTATGGAACCACGAAAGACCCCAAATAGCCAAAGTGATATTGAAGAAGAAAACCAGAAAGGGAGGTCTCACAATCCCAGACTTTAGCCTCTACTACAAAGCTGTCATCAAGACAGTATGGTACTGGTACAAAAACAGACACATAGACCAATGGAAAAGAATAGCGAACCCAGAATTGGACCCACAAATGTATGGCCAATTAATCTTTGACAAAGCAGGGAAGAGTATCCAATGGAAAAAAGACAGCCTCTTTAACAGATGGTGCTGGGAGAACTGGACAGCAACATGCAAAAAAATGAAACGACCATTTTCTTACACCATACACAAAAATAAACTCAAAATGGATGAAGGACCTGAATGTGAGACAGGAAACCATCAAAACCCTAGAGGAGAAAGCAGGAAACAACTTCCTCGACTTTAGCCGCAGCAGTTTCTTACTCTGCACATCTCCAAAGGCAAGGGAATCAAAAGCAAAAATGAACTATTGGGACCTCATCAAGATAAAAAGCTTCTGCATGGCAAAGGAAACAATCCATAAAACTAATAGGCAACCAACAGAATGGGAAAAGATAGTTGCAAATGACATATCAGATAAAGGGCTAGTATCCAAAATCTTTAAGGAACTCACCAAACTCCACACCCAAAAAACAAACAATCCAGTGAAGAAATGGGCAGAAGATATGAACAGACACTTCTCCAAAGAGGACATCCACATGGTCAACAGACACATGAAACAATGCTCAACATCCCTCCTCATCAGTGAAATACAAATCAAAACCACACTGAGATACCACCTCACACCAGTCAGAGTGCCTAAAATGAACAAATCAGGAGACTCTAGATGCTGGTGAGGAGGTGGAGAAATGGGCACCATCTTACACTGTTGGTGAGAATGCAAACTGATGCAGTTGCTCTGGAAAACAATGTGGAGGTTCCTCAAAAATTAACACTAGAACTCCCCTATGACCCAGCAATAGCACTGCTAGGAATTTACCCAAGGGATATAGGAGTGCTGATGCATAGGGGCATGTGTACCTCAATGTTCATAGCAGCACTCTCAGCCAAATCATGGAACGAGCATAAATGTCCATCAACTGACAAATGGATCAAGATGTGGTTTATATATACAATGGAATACTACATTGCAGTAAGAAAGAGTGAAATCTGGCCAACGTGGATGGATCTCGAGGGTGTTATGCTGAGCAAAATAAGTCAAGCAGAGGACAGATACCATATGTTTTCACTCATATGTGGAACAGGAGAAACTTAACAGAGGACCATAGGGGAGGGGAAGTGGAAAAAAATATGTAAGGAGAGGGAGGGAGGCAAACCATAAGAGACTCTTAAATACTGAGAACAAACTGAAGGTTGACGGGAGTTGAGGAGAGGGAAAAAGGGGTGGTGGGTATGGAGGAGGGTACTTGTGATGAACACTGGGTGTTGTATGGAAACCAACTTGACAAACTATAATAAAAATAAAGTGAACAATGTAATGATTTTTGGTATATTCACAAGATTGTGCAACCATCACCACTCTCTAAATCCAGGATATTTTCACCACCCCAAAAAGATACCGTCACTTTCTATACTCCCTTCCCACAGCCCTGAGCAATCATTTATCTACTTTGTGTCTCTATGGACTTGCCTAGTTTGGACATTTCATATAAATTGAATCTTATACGGCTTTTTGTATCTGGCTTCTGAGCATAATGTATTCAAGGGTCATCCATGTTTACCATGTGTCAGTATTTTATTTTTTTATGGCTGAATAATTTTGTAGATATATAAAATATTTTGTTTATCCATTGATGGCCATAGGTGTTTTTTCCACTTCTTGACTATTACGAGTAATGTTGCTGTGAACATTTGTGTGCAGGCTTTTGTAGGAAAATGTTTTGAGTTCTCCTGAGTATATACCTAGAAGTGGAATTGCTGGGTCATATGGTAACTCTGTTTATAACTTTTTGAGGAAATACCAAACTTTCCAAAACAGATGCACCATTTTACATCTTTCCATTCCCCTCAGCAATATATGAGAGTTACAATTTCTCTACACTCTTGCAAAAATTTGTTATTGTTCTTTTAAAATTATTATTATTATAGCCATCATAGTGGGTATGAAAGTGGGATCTCAAAATTACATCTGTTTACTCAACAATTCCAATTACAAGAATCTCTTCCAAAGATACACTGGCAAAAAAAAAAAAAGAAAAAAAGAGAGAGCTTCACTCATGGTGTTATTTATAATAGCACTATTTTGATAGCATAAAATGAGAAACAATCCAAATACCCATCAATAGGGAGCTGATCAAATAAACTAACATACATCCACACACACCAAAACATATCCATGCAGGAATATCCACTGTCTAATGCAGTTATATAAAAGAATGAAAAAGACCTCTGTTGACTGTTTCAGAATGATTTCTCAAATATATTATTGAGTGCAAAAAGGCTGGTGTAGAAATGTGTGTGTAATATGCTACTATTCATTTCAGGAAAGGTCTTAAGTCATTGGTTAATCTTTTCCTATGATATTGAAAAATAAACCACAAGCTTAGATTTATCAGGGAGGGCAGAAAAAAGATGAGGGACCTCTATGACCTAATTTATAGAATTGATTTTGAAACTGCTTAAATATTTTACATAATTGTAGAACAAAATTAAACTAAAAAGCCAATCCTAAAAATTAAAGCAAGATGAAACAAATGAATCTGTGAATTGAGTTGGTGGCACATATGAAGAGGAATTATTTTAAGTTAGTTTAAAACATAGTAATTTGATGATATATCCTGGGTGTGTGTGTGTGTGTGTGTGTGTGTGTGTTGCACATTAATCCCTAAGGGGAAACAAAACAACTAAATAAAGCAAAGAGAAATCTTAAATTCTTTCAGTAATATAGTTTTGGTATTGTTATTCTGGAAATCTTACATGGGTAGGGCTTTATATGTACAGTTAAGCAAATGAGAAATTAGGTTGATGTCAGTGAGAATCCCCATTTTGGGCAAGGGGGAAGGGCACACAGATGAAGTTAAGAAAATTATGTAGTCCTGAATATGAAACTCATGATTAATTTTATGTGAAAACAAAACAAAACAAAGCAAAACAGTGTATTTCTTAACTCCAGCCACTGAAAAGGCCCAGAAACCATGACTTATCCAGTAGTAGTGAGCCCCTCCATCTCCTGGATTGTGGTCCTGAATATGACTAAAAGGAAGCCAGGCTCTTTGGAGAAATGGATGATACCAGGTCTAGGGCAGGAAATGTACAAGATAAATGTGGGTTTAGATCTACATTTTACAAAACTGAGCAGGTCTGCTAGTGGATACAGGGCAGGAAGGACAGCATGCCAGCAGGGCAGAGGTAGGTGTGATGGCTCAGGTGTGAAGGAATGAGACAAAATGAGCAGGTGTGGTGATGCTGTGGTACACAGCCTAGGGATCCTTGGTAAGACTGAGTGCTGGCTGCTCACAGGTCACACTTGAACCAATCTTTGGGGATTGCATTCAGTGGAGAATAGCTGCGTTGCCCAGGATTATGCTCCTATTCAGGGAGCAGACCTTACTAAATTAGGACTTTAAATGGCCATCCCAGCTACTGAGGAAGTCCAATTGGATTGGCTGAGGTTTACAGTTGAAACTATACTGTAGTTTAACTCTTTCCTCTGCAAAATCTGATCTCCCTCACTCCCGAGTCTTCTCCAATAAACCTCCTGTCTACAAATTTCCATTTCATAGTCTGTTTCTTGGGGAATCTGGCCCACTTTGAATGAGTATAGGAGATATTCTGGTTTATAGGCTCCATTCCCCCATATGAGCCAGTATGTTTTATTTCCTCCCAAAGGAATAGCTTTCAGTAGGCCTGGCAAGGGACATACCTAGTTACAATAATACACTGCATTAGAGGCCCTCAAACTATGGATTCTCACTGGGTATTTATAGTTAATTCACAGTCGTCCCAAGCCAGGTATAGTTTACTAATTAGAGGTCATTTTTACCATAAGCAATGTTGCTTGGTAACATAGATGGCATTCCACCTTTATTAGGTTTCCAGGGGAACAGAGCTAGAAAGTTAACCCAAGGTCATTTTTCTGTAGAGAAAGAGAATGAGTTTTGTAACCCGTTATTCGCATTTGAAAATCTGCAAGTTTATAAAGATAATTGAAAGAGAACAAAAATCCCACCAACACTCATTTAGGTGATACTAGGAAACTAATTTGTTATTTTGAAACCTGGTAAACGAAGGGAAAGAATAATTTATCCAGACTTTGTTATATTGGTTGTGCCTTAGTGGGGAGTTTTCTCTTTATAGAAGTATCCCAGCTGAGAAATGAAGAATGGTGAACTTAAGATTCCATCCATTTGCATTTATCTCCTACAGAAAAGATGAATCTAGGCAATATTATCAGTGACTGCTAATAACACAAAATAGGGACAGCCAGACATTGTGTGCTCCTGATGGAAGTATACAGAACCACCTATGAAGTATTCTTGTAGAGTTCCAACCTGATTCCAATCAGACTTCTAGATCTAAATAACAGTTGTTGGTGACAGGATGATATTGGGGTGAGGCAGTTTGTAAAATGCAAATTGTGGAACACTGTTCAGCACAAATTACTTTTTTGTCCCTCCCTCCCTCCCTCCCTCCCTTCCTCCCTTCCCTCCTTATTTATTTATTTTGAGAGAGAGAGCACACAGGGTAAAATCATAATAGGGGAGAGTGGCCTAGGCCTGCATTTAAGCATGTGACTCCTAAAATTTTTTTTTCTTTTTTTTTTTATTATTTGTATAACATAGCCCATTTTTTTTTTACAAATAGTTTATTGTCAAATTAGTTTCCACATAACACTCAGTGCTCATCCCCAAAGTGCCGTCCTCCATGCCCATGCCCCCCTTCCCCCCCACATCCATCAGTCCTCAGTTTTTGTCAGCATTCAAGAGTCTCTCATGGTTTGCCTCTCTCCCTTTCCCCCACCATTTCCGCCCTTCTTCTCCCCCTTGTTCCTCCGTCAAGTTCCTCCTAATCCTCCTATACGTGCAAACATATGATATTTGTCCTTCTCTGCCTGACTTATTTCGCTCAGCATAACACCCTCAAGGAGAGAGTCCGAAACAGAAAAACATCCTAAATTTTTTTTTTAAGTTTATTTATTTTGTGTATCAGTGAGAGAGATGGCGTCAGGGGAGGGAGAGCATCCCAAGCAGACTCTGCTGTCAGCACAGAGTCCAATAGAGGGCTCAATTTTATAAACTGTGAGATCAACAGTCAGAGGCTTAACTGACTGAGCCAAGCCACCCAGTCACCTCATGACCATTTTTTTTCAACAAAGATATTGCAAGGGACACACACACACACACACACACACACACACAAAGAGGAACATTTATAAATTAAAGGGGCTTAAGAGACAAGAGACATATTAACCAATTGCAATTCTTGAAACTTAATAAGATTCTGGTTTGAGCAAACTGTAAAAATATTTATTGTTTATGGTTCAACTGAGGGAATTTGAACACTGCCTGAAGACAGGATGTAGGAAGAAATAATTATTAATCTTTTAGGTTTGATGATGGTATTGTGGTAATATTATTTTAAAAAGTTCTCAACATTTAGAGATACAGGCAGAAATATTTACAGATTTTGTGGTAGAATTTCAATTTTCCTCCAACATATTCTAGACTGTGGGTAATGGAGTTGATGAAACCAGATTGGCCATGAGTTCATAACCACTGAAGCTGTGAGCATTAAGCATAGGGGGGCTCATTATTTGGTTTCCTTTACTTTTATCTGTTTGAGAATTTCCATTATATAAGCAATAGAAGCATACATACATCTAATTTTTTGAGAGAGATCTTTTTACTTGATTGATTGATTGATTGGTTTTAGGGAGAGTGGAGGCAGAGAGAGGGTGGGCGGAGGGATCTTAAGAAGGCTGCATACTCAGCATGGAGCCTGACATGGGACTCAATCCCACACCATGAGATCATGACCTGAGATGAAATCAAGAGTCAGATTCTCAACCAACTTAGCCACCTAAGGGGCCCCAATACATTTAATTTTTAATATAATAATCTCACTCCTGGGAATCTATCCATAGATGTTATCCATGTATGCATGTTTAATGTAGCAAAACTAACACAAGGGAAAAAAGATTCTGGAAATAAATTGAATACTCAACAGTGACATACGGTTGAATAAATTGTGACACCATGCATTCATTAAAAGGAAATATTTCGAGGCAAACCTTCACCTCGGATGAGTTTTCAGTAATGTTGCTGAATGAGAAAAGCGAGATGCACACATGGATGTAGGAGACCTCATTAAAAAAAAATAAAGGGGAAATTCTACGCAGGCACATTTGTATTTGTGTGTATGGGAGGGTGTCCAGCAGGTGTTAACATGGTTACTTAGGGCCAGGGGGAGGGGGAAAGTGCTTTGGGTGGATGATGAGGAGATGAGGCTGCTGAAAAACTTTGGAAAAATAAAAGACAGCTGTGATTGGCTCCTGTTCTGCTGTCAGGGCAGGCTCTGTGGCAGGAGCGTGGGCCGTGGGCCAAGCTGTGCTGCACCCCAGCTTTGCCGCTTGCCAGGGTGTCACAGTGGAGAGTCCAGCAGTGTTCACGAAGCACCTATTGTGTGCCAGCCTGGCCTGCACACTTGCAACACAGAGATGACCATGCTGTTCCTGCCTCTCAGAGGCTGCCATGCTAAAGAAAAGAAGGAAGAGAATAGGTCAGCATGTGTCAGTGTTTTCCACACAGGATGCTATGGGCATATTACTTAACTTTTATGAACCTCAGTGTCTTTATCCATAAAATGGGATTACAGTGTATGCTTCACAGGGCTAATATGAGAATTAAATACATACAACATGAGGGTAACTGCATCCTCTTGGGCCTCATCCCCCTCAACATGCTGTTATTGTTCCTCCAGGTGGGAAGATGGGCAGTGAGAGTGGATATGGTGGGGGAGGGTTGTCAGTCAGGAAAGACAAGCCTGAGAACTGAGGCACACAAGAATAAGGCTGGATTTTATGATAGTTTCTGGAGAACATAGAAGGAGGTAACTGTATTTGTTTAATCATTCATTTGGAAGCATTGCTTAATCCACTTATATTAGACACCAGTGAGCAAAGTAGACCAAGATCTGTGCCGCTTCAGAGGTTATATTATAATCCAGAAGGAGGAGATAGACAATAGACATTAAAAGAAAAAAATGATTATTTGTTTTTTGGGTGCTGAGTTTGGTAAGTTCCTTATAGATTTTGGATACTAACCCTTTATCCGATATGTCATTTGCAAATACCTTTTCCCATTCCATCGGTTGCTTTTAGTTTTGTTGATTGTTTCCTTTGCAGTGCAGAAGCTTTTTATCTTGATGAGGTCCCACTAATTCGTTATTGCTTTTTAATTCCCTTGTCTTTGGAGACCTGTTGAGTAAGAAGTTGCTGTGGCTGAGGTCAAAGAGGTTGTTGCCTATTTTATCCTCTAGGGTTTTGATGGTTTCCTGTCTCACGTTTAGGCCTTTCATCCATTTTGAATTTATTTTTGTGTATGGTGTAAGAAAGTGATCCAGTTTCATTCTTTTGCATGTTACTGTCCAGTTCTCCCAGCATCATTTGCTAAAGAGTGCTGGGAGTGTCTTTTTTTCCACTGGATATTCTTCCTGCTTTGTCAAAGATTAATTGGCCATACATTTGTGGGTTCATTTCTGGGTTCTCTATTTCATTCCATACTGTTTTTGTGCCAATACCATGCTGTCTTGATGATTACAGCTTTATAGTAGAGGCTAAAGTCTGGGATTGTGATGCCTTCCAATTTGGTTTTCTTTTTCAACATTACTTTGGCTATTCAGGGTCTTTTGTGGTTCCATACAAATTTTTGGATAAAGAAGATGTGATTTATATATACAATGGAATACTATTTGGCAATGAGAAAGAATGAAATCTTGCCACTTGCAACCATGTGAATGGAACTGGAGGATATTATGCTGAGTGAAATAAGTCAGTCAGAGAAAGACGGATATCATGTTTTCACTCAGATTTGGAATTTGAGAAATTTAACAGGAGATCATGGGGGAAGGAAAGGGGAAAAATAGTTTCAAACAAGGGAGAGGCAAACCATAAAGAGACTCTTAAATACACAGAACAAACTAAGGGGGATGGGAGAGGGGAAATGGGTGATAGGCATTGAGGAGGGCACTTGTTGCGATGAGCACTGGGTGTTGTATGTAAGCGATGAATCCTAGGAATCTACTCCCAAAGCCAAGAGCACACTATATACACTGTATATTAGCTAACTCCACAAGAAATTATATTTCTTAAAAAAGGAAGAGATGATATTGTGTGACACATTAGAAAGTCTCATGGGAAATAGGAAAAGCAGAATAGAGAGAGTGTATTAGTTTCTAGGGCTGCAGTAACAAAGTATCACAGACTGAGTGGCATGAGCAACAGAAATGTGTTGGCCCACAGTTCTGGAGGCCAGAGTTCTGAGATGCAGGTGTCTGGGAAGGATCTGTCCCAGGTGACTCTCCTGGTCTTTGGCTGTTCCTTGGCGAGCGGCAGAAAAATCTCAGTGTTGTGGCTAAAATGAATAAATTAGGAGACTCTAGATGCTGCGAGGATGTGGAGAAATGGGCACCCTCCTACACTGTTGGTGGGAATGTAAACTGGTGCAGCCCCTCTGGAAAACAGTGTGGAGGTTCCTCAAAAAATTAACAACAGAACTCCCCTATGACCCAGCAATAGCACTGCTAGGAATTTACCCAAGGGATACAGGAGTGCTGATGCGTAGGGGCACATGGACCCCAATGTTCATAGCAGCACTCTCAACAATAGCCAAAACATGGGAAGAGCATAAATGCCCATCAACTAACGAATGGATCAAGAAGATGTGGTATATCTATACCATGGAATACTACATGGCAATGAGAAAGAACGAAATCTGGCCATTTGTAACAACATGGATAGAACTTGAGGGTGTTATGCTGAGCGAAATAAGTCAGGCAGAGAAGGACAGATACCCTATGTTTGCACATATAGGTGGATTAGGAGGAAGCTAACAGAGGACCATGAGGGAGAAGAAGGGGAAACATAGTTGGAGAGAGGGAGGGAGTCAAACCATGAGAGACTCTTGAATGCTGAGAATAAAATGAGGGCTGATGGGAGTGGGGGAGAGGGGAAGGGGGGTGATGGGCATGGGGGAGGGCACTTGTTGGGATGAGCACTGGGTGTTATATGTAAACCAACTTGACAATAAACTATTTAAGAAAAAAAAAGAAAAATCTCAGTGTTCACATGTCATTCTCCCTGTGGGCATGTCTATCTCCATGTCCCAATTTCCCCTGTTCATAAGGACACCAGTTATGTTGAATTAGGGACCCACATGACTCCAGCCTGACCTCATCTTAACTAACTACATTGACAATGACCCTATTTCCAAATAAGGTCACATTGAGAGCTCATGGGGGTTAAGACTTCAGTGTATGAATTGGCTTAACAGGATGGGAGGTCAAAGTGCCCAAGTTGGTGAGTGGGCGGTCATGTTAAATAGGGAAACTTGTTGAGAAGGGAGCATTGGAGAGAAGCCTTACAGGAGGTAGAAAGAGGGCCATGTGGATATCTGTAGAAGAGTGTCCTAGGGTCCAAAGGTACTGTGGCAGGAGTGTGCCTGGGATCTTCCTGGAACAGAAGGGAGCCAGCATGCCTGTAGCAGAGTGTGAGGGGTGGGAACCAGGAGGTGAGGCCAGATAGCATCAGGACCAAATCACACAGCTCTTGAAGGCCACTGGAGGACTTTGGCTTTTACTCTGAGATGAGCACAAAGATTGCAGATTCTGATCAGAGTGCCACACTGACAGCACACTGTGGATCTGTGGGAGGCAGGAAGCCACAGCTGTGATTCGGGTGGGAGATACTGATGTAGGAGAGAGCATGTCCTCAGTAGAGAAGTGAGGATGGGATCTGGTGCATAAGAAAAGGGATTGACATGGAAACCAGGCCTTGGTAAATATGTATAATGTAAATGCTTTCCCCTTATTGCACATTTAAAGGATCTGGCAAAATACACAATGGACAGAAGACCCTCAGTAAAGGTTAGCTTCTTTCATCTCCCTTCCATCATAGAATCTGGACTCCTCTGTATCTACCCCACTGTTCTCCATTTTCAGCCACTCATCTTAGTCTTTATTGGCTCCTTAATCTGTAAAGAGGACAAATGGTATTGGCTTAAAGAAATGAATTGTAAATGGTCTTCTGAGGAATCACAGGGTTTTGAAGCAGTGCCTTGGTGTCCATATGAGAGTGAAAGAAATAAGTGGAGAAACTTCCAGGTATCCGTGCCCATTCGCCCTGTCCCTGTTCTATTCCCCACTTCCAGAAAAACTCAATATCTATTGTTTATAAGGGCTCATTAAAGAGTTTTACTATAAAAAGTTTCCACTTCTTCAAAACAACCAATTTTGTAGAGCATTTTTCCTATCTGAGATATTTAAAACCTTTTAAAACAAAAGAAATGAGACTCTAATGGTAGAATTTTAGATCCTGGTTCTTCTTTCGCTATGGATAGACTTGATGACTTCATCTGGTAATAATGATGATGACAATGATAACTAATATTTATTGAGGGCTAAACTTGCATTTGTGTAGGATCCTGAATAGGTAAGTATAAAGATTGATGCTATGCATAGTCAAAGTCATAGGTTTGTGAAGCTATAGACCATTAGAGCTTGGAGAACTCTTCATATATTCGAGTTGCAACCCTCTCATTTTATTAGCAAAAAACTGAGAGAAATGTTTACTTGGTCAAGATCATCCAAGGACAGGTGAGTCTAGAGTCCAAGTGACCTATGTCCCAAGTTCCCAATTTTCCTATTACGTCCTGCTGAAAGACAGGTATGTTCAGACTCGGAAACGGAGTGCCATATTACAGCTGTTGAAACAAAGCGTAGACAGGAAATGTGTACTGAAGCCATTTGATGTGACATTTACTGTTCCTGGGAGTTTAGATTTATAAGCTCTACCACATTTAAGAGCCTTTTAAAGTCTCTAATTGCTCATTTATCTGATGTTACAAAAACAGTCTCCACAGATACAGACCGACAGGTAAATAGCTTGTTGAGAATTTATTTAAAATGATAAACTAACATAATGCATCTTCTCTTGAGAGAATTATCAAAAGCACCACAGTTTGTGGCAATATTTTCTCTGTAGTTATTATTGGCTGTGGCCTCCTAATTTTCTTGGGAAATGTTTCAGTTCTTGATCCCATGAACTCCCCCACTGTAGAGAAACCTGGCACTTCCCACGGAGACAAGTAGATCAGAGTGCCTGGTGAAAGGTAAAGAAAACAGTCTGGGGCTTTTCCAGATCTGGATGTGAATCCTGCCTCTGCCTCTTAGATTTGTCTTACTTTACGTAAGCACTTTAGCTCTCTATGCCTCATTTCCCCCTCTGTAAAATGGGAACTATAATAGCATGAGTGTTAGGATGGTCATGGGAATGAAGTAAGTAGAATCTGTGGAACATCTTATGCAATGTTTTTCTTGTGGCAGGTGCCAGTCGGTGGACACTCTATTGGGGGGCAGGATAGAGCCTTGCATTTCACTCCAAGTGTGGGCCCTGGACCAGTAGCATCAGTGCATCCAGCTGGAGGCACACTGGTATGATTTTTGAGTCAGGCTGGTTGGGGTCAAGTTTCAGTATGGTTCCTAATTAGCTATGTAATATAGGATGAGCCATTTAATTTCTCAAAGTTACTGTTTGTTAATCTTTGAAATCAGAAGGATGATGATAGGAATACCTATTTCATGGGCCATTTTTACATATCAGTGAGATGCTCCCAATCTCTCACAATGTCTGGTGTGCGAGGAGACACCATTATGATTTTCCAGATTCTGTCATCCAGAAGCAGCAAACCCGTGGTAAAGAAAATTAATATGAGACTTTGGGAAAAGAAAAGTTACCTTCTATTCATATTTTCAAAGTTGCTAATACACTGTTGGGCAAAATGCTTTTCTATGTATCTATGGATTTTTCTCTGCATTTGTGTTTTCTCCTTTACTGATTCTTAAGGTTATAATTTTGTGCTTCCTCTCTTTCATTCCTGATTAGGTTGCTTAATGATGTATTGGTTGTATTGATTTTCCCCCCAAAGAAACTGTTCTTAATTTAATTCTACTATTTGTTGATCACAAATTCATTGTTTTTATTTGTTTTTTTTAAATAGTTTATTGTCAAGTTGGTTTCCATATAACATCTAGTGCTCATCCTCTCAAATGCCCTTCTCCATCCCCATCACCCCCGTCCCCCCTCCCCCATCAGTCCTCAGTTTGTTCTCAACATTCAAGAGTCTCTCATGGTTTGTCTCCCTCCCTCTCCTCCCCTATTTCCCCCCTTCTTCTCCTACATGGTCCTCCGTTAAGTTCCTCCTAATCCTCCTATACATACAAACATTAGGTATCTGTCCTTCTCTGCCTGACTTACTTCGCTCAGCATAACACCCTCAAGTTCCATCCATGTTGCTACACATGGCCAGATTTCATTCTTTCTCATTGCCATGTAGTATTCCATGGTATAGATAAACCACATCTTCTTGATCCATTTGTCAGTTGATGGACATTTATGCTCTTTCCATGATTTGGCTGAGAGTGCTGCTGTGAACATTGAGGTACACATGCCCCTATGCATCAGCACTCCTATATCCCTTGGGTAAATTCCTAGCGTGCTATTGCTGGGTCATAGGGGAGTTCTAATGTTAATTTTTTGAGGAACCTCCATACTGTTTTTCAGAGGAGCTGCACCAGCTTACATTCCCAACAACTGTGTAGGAGGGTGCCCATTTCTCCACATCCTTGCTAGCACCTAGAGTCCTCTGATTTGCTGATTTTAGGCACTCTGACTGGTGTGAGGTGGTATCTCAGTGTGGTTTTGATTTGTATTTCCCTGATTAGGAAGGATGCTGAGCATCATTTCATGTGTCTGTTGGCCATGTGGATGTCCTCTTTGGAGAAGTATCTGTTCATGTCTTCTGCCCATTTTTTCACTGGATTGTTTGTGTTTTGGGTGTGGAGTTTGGCGAGTACCTTATAGATTTTGGATACTAGCCCTTTATCTAATATGTTATTTGCAACTATCTTTTCAAATTCCATTGGTTGCCTATTAGTTTTACTGATTGTTTCTTTTGCCGTGCAGAAGCTATTAATCTTGATAAGGTCCCAAGAGTTCATTTTGCTCTTGATTTCCTTGCTTTTGGGGATGTGTCAAGTAAGAAATTGCTGCGGTTGAGGTTGAGGTCATGGAGGTTGTTTCCTGCTTTTTCCTCCAGGATGATGGTTTCCTGTCTCACGTTCAGGTCCTTTATCCATTTTGAGTTTACTTTTGTGTATGGTGTGAGAAAATGATCTAGTTTCATTCTTCTGCATGTTGCTGTCCAGTTCTCCCAGCACCATCTGTTACAGAGGCTGTCTTTTTTCCATTGGATACTCTTTCCTGCTTTGTCAAAGATCAGTTGGCTGTATACTTTTGGGTCCACTTCTGAGTTCTCAATTCTGTTCCATTGGTCTATGTGTCTGTTTTTGTGCCAATACCATACTGTCTTGATGATGACAGCTCTGTAGTAGAGGCTAAAGTCTGGGATGGTGATGCCTCCCGTTTTGGTTTTCTTCTTCAATATTACTTTGGCTATTCAGGGTCTTTTGTGGTTCCATACAAATTTTAGGATAGTTTGTTCTAGTTTTGAAAAGTGCAATTTTGATTTGCATTGCATTGAATGTGTAGATTGCTTTGGGTAGTAATGACATTTTAACTATATTTTTCCAATCCACGAGCATGGGATGTCTTTCCATTTCTTTGTTTCTTCTTCAGTTTCCTTCATACANTTTAGGAATTTGTCCATTTCTTCTAAGTTTTCCAGTTTGTTGACATATAATTTTTCATAGTATTCCCTGATAATTGTTTGCATTTCTGAGGCGTTGGTTGTAATCAGGCCATTTTCATTCATGCTTTTGTCTGTTTGAGTGTTCTCTCTTTTCTTTTTGAGAAACCTGGCTAGAGGTTTGTCAGTTTTGTTTTTCAAAAAACCAACTCTTGGTTTCATTGATCTGTTCAGCTATTTCTTTGATTTCTGTATTGTTTATTTCTGCCCTGATTTTTATTATTTCTCTTCTTCTACTAGGTTTGGGATGCTCTTGTTGCTCTCGCTCTAGTTGCTTTAGGTGCACTGTTAGATTTTTCACTTGTGCTTTTTCTAATTTCTTGAAATAGGCCTGGCGTGCAGTGTACTTTCCTCTTAGGACTGCTTTTTTGGCATCCCATAGAGTTTGGATTGTTGTATTCTCATTTTCATTTGTTTCCATATATTTTTAAAATTTCTTCTCTAATTGCCTGATTGGCCCATTCATTCTTTAGTAGGGTGTTCTTTAACCTCCATGTTTTTGGAGGTTTTCCAGACTTCTTCCTGTGATTGATTTCGAGTTTCATAGCATTGTGAGCTGAAAGTGTTCATGGTATGATCTAAATTCTTTTATATTTATTGAGGGTTGCTTTATGTCCCAGTATGTGATCTGTCTTGGAGAATGTGCCATGCGCACTTGAGAGGAAAGTGAATTCCATAGCCTCAGGATGGAGAGTTCTAAGTATATCTGTCAAATCCATCTGGTCCAATATGTCATTTAAGTCCATTGTGTCTTTATTGATTTTCTGTCTCGTTGATGTGGCCATTGCTGTAAGTGGAGTATTGAAGTCCCATGCTATTAGCACGTTCTTATTGATAAGAGTGTTTCTGTTTGTGATTAATTGTTTTATGTATTTACGTGCTCCCATATTTGGTGCATAGACATTTATGATTGTTAGCTCTTTCTGATGGATAGACCCTTAATTATTATATAATGCCCTTCTTCATCCCTTGTTACTGTCTTTACTTTACAGTCCAGTTTGTCTGATAAAGTATAGCTACTCCAGCATTTTTTTTTTTACTTCCAGTAGCATGATAGATATTTCTCCATCCCCTTACTTTCAATCTGAAGATGTCTTCCAGTCTAAAATGAGTTTCTTGTAGACATCAAATAGATGGATTTTGTTTAATCCATTCTGCTACCCTATGCCTTTTTATTGGCGCATTTAGTCCATTTACATTCAGCGTTATTATTGAAATATATGGGTTTAGAGTCATTGTGTCGTTTGTGGGATTCATGCTTGTGGTGGTGTCTCTAGCACCTTGTGTTCCTTGCAACATTTCCCTCAGAAAGTCCCCCTCAGGATTTCTTGTAGGGCTGGTTTAGTGGTACAAATTCTTTCAATTTTTGTTTATTTGGAAAGACTTTTATTTCTCTTTCTATTCTGAATGACAGGCTTTCTGGTTAGAGGATTCTTGGCTGCATATTTTTTCTGTTCATCACATTGAAGATCTCCTGCCATTCCTTTCTGGCCTGCCAAGTTTCAGTAGATAGGTCTGTTACCACTCTGATAGGTTTCCCTTTGTATGTTAGGGCTCTTTTCTCCCTAGCTGCTTTCAGAATTCTCTCTTTGTCCTTATATTTTGCCAGTTTCAAAATATCACTATGATATGTCGTGCAGAAGATCGATTCAAATTACATATGAGGGGAGTTCTCTGTGCCTCTTGAATTTCAACATCTACTTCCCTCCACAGGTTGGGGAAGTTCTCTGCTATAATTTGTTCCAGGACTCCTTCAGCACTTTTCCCTCTCTCTTCCTCTTCTGAGATTCCTATGATATGGATATTGTTCCGTTTTATCATATCGCTGAGCTCTCGAACTCTTCTTTCATATTCCTGAATCAGTTTATCCCTGTTTTTTTCAGTTTCTTCTTTTTCTATAATTGTGTCCTCTAAATCACTTACTCTCTTTTCTGCCTCTTCAATCCATGCATAGGATGCCTCCAGTTTATTATGTATCTCATTTATCGCATTTTTAAATTCCTCATAGGTATTTTTTAAGTTCCATAGTGTTTGTAGCCATAGTTTCTTTGATGTCCTCCACGCTTTTTTCAAGCCCAGCAATTAATTTTATGATTATTGTTCTAAATTCTTGCTCAGTTATTTTGCTTGTATCTGTTTTGAGCAGTTCTTTAGCTGTCAATTCTTCCTGGAATTTCTTTGGAGGAGAGCTCTTTCGTTTTGTCATTTTGGTTAGCTTTCTATCTCTTGTTCGTTTTAAAAGCTTGTTATGCACTCTCCACCTGTAAGTGCTTCTGTACCAAAGAAGGCTTTTTGACTGTCCAGGGCCTGTCCATTCAGAAAGTGTTCTTTGAATGGTATCTCTTGGTCTCTCTTGTTGAGAGCTTGGTTATTTTATTTTCCTACTTGTAGTGGTATTTGGAACTCTCCACCATGTGTACTTTGGCTTCTTTCTTGAGGTAGCCCTAGAAAAGAAAAGAGACAGACAAATACACAGGGAACAGGCACACAAACGCACAGACAAATCCAACAAACACGCAAACCAAAAGGGAAAACAAAAAAGAAAAGAGGAAGGAGGGAAGGCGAATAATAAGAAATAAAAATACATAAAAAAGAAAAGGAAAAAAGAAGAAACCCAATAGACAAAGTACAGTTTGAGGCATGTAACCAGATTTCCTAGCTACAAATAAATAGCCGGGTATATGCAGTGCTCTTGGAAAAGCATAGAGCTAGAGACAAATGACAGGGCGGGGATGAAGTGAAATTGGAAATGAAAGGACCAGGCAGAAGGACTAAGAGGCTTTTTTCAAAGAGTGAAAGAGTGGAATACGGTTGGAGAAGAGGTGAAAGAGATGACGATGATGGTATCCAGAGGAACTATATACTCTGATTACTCCAGAGAGAAAGAGATGAAAAGGTAGGTATGTGTAGAATTTACATCTAGAGAATGGATTAAATGTGACTGTTTAAGCAAGCCAGTGACCAGAATTAATCAGGGCAGTGCATCCAGGTTGGTCTTGCCTTGGCTCCCGTAAAAAAAAAAAAAAAGAAGAAGAAGAAGAGGGCAGCTCTCACAGGGATTCGCGTGGTTTGGTCCAGTGCGTCCTGCAGGAGCCCTGCCTTGGCGGTTGTGGGGAGAAGTCTGGCGGCGCCCCAGTCCCTTCTTGAACCAAGCGTTGCAACTCATTTTTTTGGGTGTGTAAACTCCCTGTGCTGGGGGCGTATCCAAGGTGGGCTGTGCTCTATATCCCAGGCCAAGTCTCGTTTCCAGGTCGCAGTCTGCGCACCCCATTGAGATTGCCAGAAATATAAACTCAGAGGCGAGCCCCTCAGAGCAGTTTCAGGCCTCTCGCCTTCCCCCTGGGGATCGAGCCAGAAGCTGCTGCTCCTGTCTCCTCCAGGTTGGGCTGGCGAGAGAGGAGCACTTTCACCAGGGGTTGCCTGGGACCAGTGCTTCCTGCCTAGGGTCAGCTGGACGGCAGGAAACCGGGTCCCTCTGTGTCCCGTCACCCGAAATATAAACTTGCGGGCAAATCTCTCAGAAGTTTTAAGCCTCTGGTCTCCCTGCTGGGGATCCGGCTGAGCCAGAAGCACAAACGCTCGGCCGCCACGTGTCCCCTCCAGGTTGAGCTGGCGAGCGGGGAGCAGTTTTCCAGGGGGTTGCCTGGGACGAGTGCATCCCGCCTAGGGTCAGCTGGAGAGCAGGAAACTGGATCCCTTTGTTTCCCGAGCGGAGGGTTTTTCTCTTCTCCAGTGATAGGGACAGTGTCTTGAGCAGTTTCGGCCACTTCTTTTCTCCCCTAGACTCACTGTGGCTCCCCACAGAGGAGGATCCCCTCTCCCCACCGTGTCTCTGGTCCCCGCCCGATTTTATCTTCCCCAGTTCGCACTCACGCTATAAAGTTTTCTCAGCGGACTCTGTCTCGTTTTCCTCCCAAACTTCTGGATTCTGTAAGGGTTCCTATGGCTTCAGGCCTTCTCCGTGTGAGATATGCGGGCAAGTGAGATGTAAGGAGCTCCCTGCTTCTCCGCCATCTTGCCCTCCACCAAATTCATTGCTTTTTGAGTTTATATTTTTCTTCAAATTTTTTTCTTTATCTTTTAACTTTTTATGTTGAGTGCTTCTTTATTTTTATTCTTGTTTGTATAGTAATATAAATGTTTGAGGTTGTGAATTTCCCTGTAAGTAAAATTTTGAATGTATCCCAGTTTTTTTTAATTAGTTCATTTTTTTTTTGAGAAAGCGAGAGTGATAGAGAGAATGTGTATGAGTGGGGGAGGGGCAGAGAGAGATTCCCAAGCTGGCTTTGCACAGCAGAGCTCCACTAGGATCTCCACATGGGTCTCAACTCATGAACCATGGGATCATGACCTGATCTGAAACCAGGACTCAGACACTTTAACCACCCAGGTGCCCTGAACATTTCCCGGTTCTAATTGGTAATGCTATTATTTTATTTTTTAAGTATTTGATAATTGTAATTTATCTATTACCTTTGACCTAATAGTTAATTAGGAGAGATGTTTTCCCCCAAATCTCCAAATATGTGGCTTTTCTATGTTTCTGTTTGCTACTTATTTATTGTTTTATTGTACTGCAATCTTAGAATGTAGTTCTTTGCCTTATAACACTTTGGAATTTATGCCCAAAAGATGATAATTTTTGTAAATGCACCATAGCAACCTAGAAAGACATAATTTTAATTATATTCTTCACATATTTTATATCTTTATTTATTTTCATATACTTGATCTGTCAGAGATTTAAAGCGGTGTATTAAAACCATTTACAACTTCATATTTTTTTCAATTTCTCTTTGTATTTCCTATGGTTTTACTTTACTGATGTTGATGCTTTGTTATTTGATTGTTAATGGTTCATGACAGGATTATCTCCACTGTGGATTGCATCCTTCATCATTGTGAAGTGACCGCACACAGTGCTTTTGACCTTGAATTCAACTTCATCTAATAACACTAGTCATAATTCCTGCCTTGTCTCTATTCAGGTTTCTGCTCCAGGTTAAGAAGCTGGTTTGGGGAAGATAAAAGTGGTATGGTTGCCCATCCCTCTCTCAGCTTTGCTGACATTGTTTTGTTTCCCCATGTGGTGGAGGAACAGCCTTCCACAGGGATCCCTGCTTCTCCCTTGGCTCACTCAAGCCCACTGTCTCCATCTCTCATAGGAGAGAGCTCTCCAGATCTCTTTCCCTGATGTTTTCAAATTTCCTAAGCATGGGGGATGCACCGGTAAGTAACACACAGACCTTGGGTCTCAAAGCCATCTCACTATAGTGGAGACAGTCAAAGGGAGAAGTCACAGTGCAGAACAGCAATGGTTACGACTGATGTTGTTTCTGTTCTATGTAAGTGGATGCTGAAGTCCAGTCTTCCCGAGGAAGACATGGATCACATATGGCCTGAATATGAGTCAGCAGGCAAATGGCAAGGAATATGTGGGCATTCGAGACAGAGAGGATGCAATGATGTAAGGCATAGAGATAGCATTTTTATATCTATTTCACAAAGAAGGTAGTAGAATTTCAAAGAAGTGAAGTAATTAGCCAAATGTAAAAGTTAGTAGGTAAGATAACCAGATTTGAATTAATGTCTTTCTGACTCTAAAGTCTGTACTTTGCCCACCCTAGGGTACCACTTGCCCAAATACCATTTCCCCTCATTGGCAACCCATTTTCTTGCCTTCCTCTTGTATTTAGTTCCTAGATATCACACTTTCTTCTCTATTAAAAAAGCTTTCACACAGAGATGCAAATGATAGATAACAGTTTAATGTCTAAGCCACTTTCTTTCCAAAGACATCTGTATCTTAATGAGATTAAAGTCAAAAGCTAAAGCAATACAACACCAGCAGTGGAATTTCATTCTTTATATAGAGAAGGAAGTTTGGGATGTGCCTGAGAATGTTTCACCACTTGAGTTCACCCAAAGACTGGCATCCCTCTTTTCTTCCTTCCTTCCTTCCTTCCTTCCTTCCTTCCTTCCTTCCTTCCTTCCTTCCTTTCTATTCTTGGTGTCCCTTTTCTCACACTGATTTATAACTCCTTTGTACAAAGCAGTCTCTCACTCATCTCTTCAGTGACTAAAGCCATGGAGGAGCCCTGGACCTCTGGGAGGGAGGTGCTGATAAGGGACACCAGCTTCAGTGGTGAGAACAAAACTTTGCTCAGTTTATAGTTTTCTGAAGCCATTCCTGCTCAAGTCTAGGTTCTTCCTTCAATTCTAGGTCTGGTGAGGACTCCTCTTTCTGGAGTCCTGTACCTTCCCTGTCTGAAAAGAGTTTTGAATTGCTGAGAATGCTTAACTTGCCACTGTCAGGACAAAGCCAGTTTCTTTCTGCTGTGGACCTCAGGCTCTGCATGAATTTCTTCTGCAAATTCTTGCTGCCCATGTCAGCTCTCACCCACACCTCCCTTTGATGTTGAAGGCACGCTGAGGCACTGAATCTGCTTTTTCACTGCTCCAGGGGTGCATCTGCAATGTGGAGGTGGGGACCGGAGGGGCCTTCCCTTAGGTTTGTCTGTTCTCTGTTTCAGGGAGACAGGTGGCCTTGCCAGAAGATGGTCAGTGAGAGCCTTCTTACTCACAGGCATTTTATTTTGTGACTCAGCTTTTAGTGAGTTCTGCTCATTCAGCACTGACAGACAGTTGCTTATTTACTAGAAAACTTCCAAATTCCAATGATCATTGCTTTGAAACCCAGGGATTCCCTAACACTTAATATGAATTACTCTTTTTGGCTCCACTCATTCAGTCAGTCCAACACACACACACACACACACACACACACACAAACACACCATCTTGGAAAGCTATAGTGTGTAGTCAGGATGTGCTAGCTGCTTTGGAAAGCATAGAAATATAGGCTCTTTATCACATCACTCAATTTATACTTTTACCTACACTGAGTGTATTTTTCAAAACTAAAATCGGGGTATATGGTGGAGCACTTAGAGTTTTTGTTTGGTTTGGTTTTGAAGTAAAAGAATATCATATCAAAGCCTGCTATGGGGCCTCTGGGGGGGATGGCTTAGCCCATTAAGCATCTGACTTTGGCTCCTGTCATGATCTCAGGGTTTGTGAGTTCAAGCCTCATGTCTGGCTCTGTGCTGTCAGCACAGAGCCTGCTTCAGACCCTCTGTCCATCCCCCTCTCTGCCCCTCCCCCACTGGTTCTCTCTCAAAATAAATAAATAACCTTTTAAAAAACCTGATTAAGCAGGAAAAAGGGAAAATTGTTTATTTACCAGAACCATCCAATTATAGTTTCAGACATTGCTGAACTTAAGGACTCAGTTACTTTCCACATCTCTTGCTCTGCCTCTTTCTATCTTGGCTAGAGTCTCAGGTTTCAAGTGGTAACATGATGGTGGCAACAAATCTCAAAGGCTTTCCTCTCCGTGGTTTAAATCCAGAAATGAAAATACCTACCTCTTCCCCAGAAGCCCCAGCCACATCTTACTGCATTTTTATTGGCTCTGGTTGGGTCATATGACCATTCCTAAGCAAATGGCTATGGCCATGGAAATGCAGTGTACTGATTGGCTTAGACTCAAGTTATGTGTTCAAACCTGGAGCTGGGGTTGGTCTGGACTCACTCAGAGGACGGTGTCTGAGTGTGGGAGGGGCTAGTTCTCCAGAGGGGGCAGGGATTAGTTAGGAGTAGAATGGCAAGTGGGGTGGGGGTCAAAAGCTGTAGATGTTCACCACACCTGATGTGATGAAAATTTTTGAGCTTCTAGAACCTAAAACCAACTTGAGAGAAGTAATTTGATGTCAGTGTATTGTCATTTCTGGAACATTTTTTTTGTGTGTGTGCAATGACAAGCCTGTCACAGAATATCAATGATTTATGGTCACTGAACTGCTACCTCAATCCCTATGGTCTTTATAATTATTTGGTAATATCTCCCAGGGTAAACCAGTAGAGAAAACACAGTGTCGCATCCAGTCTATATATTGTTGGCAATTTTAAAAAGAGATTGTTTTGAAAACCTATTTATTATATGTGCTGAGAACTTATAAATTGCTTTCAACACTTTCCAGGGAAGTGTGAAGTGTTCTGAAGGCTGCCAACAAAATGCCAAGTCAGCCCATTGACAGAAAAAGGAAGAGAAACCTTTGGAAAAGACATTATTGTTTCCCATTAGCTTACTTTCCACCTGAATCTGAGCACCTGACCAGAGGAAGGAGGTAAGAGAGGATAAAGGCATGAAATGCTGAGTAAGCCTTTTACTAATGGTTTCAGTAGGAGAGATGCCACCTTCATCATTGAAATTCTAAGGGAAACATCCATAGCTTCAAAGATGCTGGAATGCTTCTTCTTGCATTGCAGAACTTTACAGTGTGAAAAATAAATTCCAGCATAAATTTCTTTGGGCATCTTTTATTAACAGACTCAGGCTTAACCAAGTGATTCCTCAAAAGCTCATCAAATTTCCAAGAAGGAAGGCAAAGTTTTAATCATGAAATATTAATTGTTATTATTTCACTTATTTTAGAGTGAACATAGAATGGCGAATTTGTCCCAGGACAGTGATCTGAGAGTGTTGGAGAGAGAGAGCCATGCTGAATAGACCAGAAGGCAGGGCAATGGAGGAATGGATACAGGTAAGTAGAAGCAATTCAGTCCACTAGCTCCCATGAAAAACTTCTGTTCAGTAGATTCAGGGTCTCAGTGCCAGCTATCACAAACAACACAGTGATAAACATTCTTGCATGGGTCTCCTTATCCTTGGACTTATGTAAGAGTTTCTTCCAGGTGAGTACTAAGGTATGGGGCTGCTTCTTGTCAATCCTGTGTGCTATGTGTCCCCTCAAACACAGCAATACCAGTTACTCTTTTCTCAGCCAGGCACTAGATAGTAATTGTTTAATTTTTTTGTCAATAAATGGGTGTTTTATCATGGCATCAAATCTTATGTCCTCCTGAGAGGGGAGTAGCCAGAAGCTCATGACTGTTGAAATCACTGAATAAAACATAGTGTTTTTGTTGTTCACTATACACTTCTCTGATTACTAGTAAGGTAAAAAATTTCTTCATAAACTCATCAATAACTTAGGGTTTCCTTTCCTGTGATTTGCCCATATCTATTGTTTGTAGTTTTTAGATCTCTTGCCTTCTTATTGCTGATATGATAGAGAATAAAGGAGAAGTGTATGTGTGTAAGTTACATTTTTTAAAACCATTATCCTATTGATATATGGGCCATTTTCAGTTTGAAATAAAGCATATGTCAGTTTATTATTTGAAAATGTACCAATGTATAATTATAATATATATAACAATATATAATACCAAAATATAATTCACCATTGCAACTAACAAAAAAATAGAATTTCTTCATCTCCGTATATACAGAAAAAAATATTTGATAAAAACAACACATGATGAAAACTCTCAGAAAGCCAGAAATAAATTGAATTTCCTCAATCTGATAGAGCTTTTATGAAAAACCTGCAGTTAACATCATATTTATTGGTGAAAGATGGAATAATTTCCCTCTAGGTTGGGAAACAAGGGAAAGTGTGGCCACTTTCACCACATCTGTTTAGCATTGTACTGGAAGCCATAGCCAGTGCAATAAGGCAGGAAAAAGAAATAAGGGATATGTATATAGGGAAATAAACTGTCTGTATTCTCAGATGACATAATTGTCTTCATAGAAAAATCTTAATAAATCTATTAAAAAGCTGTTGGAACAACTAAGTAATTTTATGGGCTTATAGGACATAAGGTCAGTGTACAAAAATGAATTGTATTCCTGTATTAGCAATAAAAGTATCAGACTTGAAATTAATAATGCCATTTAAAGTAATATTAAAACTATAAAATCATTTAGGGAAAATATAAAATATTTAGGGAAAACATTTTAAAAATACACACAAAATCTGTGCATATTGAATATATTTTTAGCATACTGAAAAATATTTGCCAAGAAAAAATTTTAAAGACTTAAGAGACTTCAGTTTATGATTCTGTAGTAAAGATCTTGGAATTCTACTCTCTCCTAGCAACAGGTAAAAAGCTAAATGAGAAAATCAACAACTCTCCTTAGATCCATAAGAGACGGGAGGACACAAGACACAGGGCCAGTTACTACACCCAAGACTTGTGAGACAGACATGCAAATGCAGGGTGTCATGACTAGAAGCCAGCAGAAGAACCAGTGTTGGGGTAGGAAACCCTGAACTGTATTTGACAAATTGCTGGAGGCCTAGTGTGGACAAGTCTGAGAGTTAAAAACTCCAGGAGGATCCCAGTCATAGGGGAGGATCACATTATTCTGTGAGATTTACCTCTAGGAGCTAGACTACTTTCCCACAGTATATATCCAGGAAAAGTCCCCTTGTGATTCTGGCAGGCAGAAGGGAAAAAGAATAATTTTGAAATATGCCAGGGTACTCTGTTATTAACAAGGTCTGCACTCAGGGGAAACTAGTTAACCAGAGCTTAACTTGCTGAGGTATTTATCAGACCGACTAGGGGAAAGGGAAAGCACCAGTTCCAGCTGGCTTTAGCAGTTCTGTTCCACCTAAGGTGGGGAAGAAAAAAAGCAAGAAACTCATGTGAATTTCAAAGTCTAGAGGCCCAGGCTCACTAAGACCTAATCACAGGACCATAGAAAGCTTTCCCTCCCATCACACCTCACGACCATATTACTAAAGGCCTATTTACAACATTTGCTTCTACCCATTACATCTTATCTACCTATCAAGGAAAACATCACAAAGCATACCAAAAGGCAAAAAACACACTTTGAGAGACAGAACAAGCATCAGAACTAGACATGTCAGGGATGTTGGAATTATCAGACCAAGGATTTAAAATGATTATGATTTATTATGTTAAGGGAATCTAATGGATAAAATAGACAACTGTGCAAGAACAGATGGTATATGTAAGCAGAGTGATAGAAGTCCTAAGAAAGAACCAAAAAGAAATGCTAGAGATGAAGAACACTATAAGAGAAATTTAGATTGCTTTGATGGGCTTCTTAGTAGATTGGATACAGCTGAAGAAAGAATCTCTAGCTAGAATTTGTTTCAGTGGAGTCCTTCAAGACCGAAAAGCAAAGAGAACAAAGACTGGAAAAAACACAACAGGATATCCAAGGACTATAGGACAACTACAAAAGGTATAAAATATAAATAATGGTGGTACCAGCAGAGGAGGGAGATGGAAAGGAACAGAAAAAATATTTCAAGCAATAGTGACTGAAAATTTCCCAAATTAAGGTCAGGTATCAAATTACAGATCCAGAGAGCTTAGAAAACAGCAAGCAGGATAAATGCCAAAAAGCTACACATAGCCACATTATTTTCAAACTACAGAAAATCAAAGATCATGAAAAATTCTGAAAGAAGCCAGTGGAGAAAGAAATCTTACCTATCAAGGAAGAAAGATAAAGGATTACATCTGACTTCTCAGAAACCATGAGAGCAAGGAGAGTGTAGTGAAATATTTTTTTTTAATATATTTTTTTAATGTTTTATTTATTTCTAGGAGAGAGAGAGAGAGACAGCGTGAGCAGGGGAGGGTCAGAGAGAGAGGGGGTCACAGACTGAAACAGGCTCCAGGCTCTGAGCTAGCAGTCAGCACAGAGCCCGACGCGGGGCTCGAACCCACGAACCGAGAGATCGTGACCCAAGCGAAAGTCGGACGCTTAACCGACTAAGCCACCCAGGCGCCCCTGTAGTGAAATATTTAAAGTATTTAGAAAAAAAAATTGACCTAGAATTCTGTACCCTGTGAAATTATCCTTCAGAACTGAAGGAGAAATTAAGACTTTTTCAAACCAACAAAAATTGAGAGAATGTGTTTCCAGTATAACCAACTTGCAAGAAATGTTAAAATAAGCTTTTTAGAGAGAAGAAAAATAGTATAGATCAGAAACTTGCATCTAAATAAAGTAAGGAAGAATACTGAAGAAGGAATACATGAAGGTAAAAATAAACCCTTATTTTCTTATTTTTAATTGACCTAATAGGTAAATGATCTAATAGTTCATTTATAATGACTTGTGTTGTAGGGGCACCTGGGTGGCTCAGCTGGTTAAGCATCTGACTCCAGCTCAAGTCATGATCTCATGGTTTGTGGGTTCAAGCCCGTGTTGGGCTCTGCACTGACAGCTCAGAGCCTGGAGCCTGTTTTGGATTCTGTGTCTCTCTCCCTCTCCACCCTTCCCCTGCTCATGCTCTGTCTGTGTGTCTCTCTCTCAGAAATAAATAAAACATTAAAAAATGATTTGTATTGTATTTGATTATACATGCCTATGTATTTATCTTATGTGTATATATATACATATATATGCTTACGTATGCTTAATAAAGACTTAAGAAATAGAGTAATATGAATAGGTTTATGAATTTGAAGACTCAATATTGTTAAGATGTCAGTTCTCCTGAAATTGATCTATAGATCCAAAAGAATTCTAATCAAAATCATAGTAGGCTCCTTACAGTTTCTTTCACAAGCTGATTCTACAATTTTTATAGAAATGCAAAAATCTTAGAATAACCAAGGCCATTTTTGCAGAGAAGAATAACAGGGGAGAACTCACAGTACCTAGTTTCCAAACTCACTACATAAAACTACAGTAAACAAGGTAGTGTGGATTTGGCATGAAGATAGACATATAACTCAATAAAATGGAAGGAAAAATTCAGAAATGGACATATACATACATGTTCAATTGATTTTCAACAAGGTGCTGTGAAAATTCAATGGAGAAAATCTAGTCTGAAAAACAAATGGAGTGGAAGCAATTGAATAGTTATATGGAAAGAAAAATGAACCTTTATCTTGACCTCATATAATATATAAATAGTAACCCCAAAATGGGTTATACTATCATATAAAAGCTATTACTATAAAATATCTGGAAATAGAAAGAAAATGTTTGTGACTCTAGCTTAGGTAAAGATTTCTTAGATAAAACACAAAAAAATTAGAAACTATAAAAGAAAAAATGTGATAAGTTGGACTTCATGAAAATGAAACATTTTGCCCTTTGGAAGACCCTGTTAAGAAAATGGCAATACAAGCCTCATACTGGGAGAAAATATTTGCCAACCATATATTGGGTAAAGAACTTGTATTCAGAATATTTAAAGAACTCTTAAAACGTAATATTGGGAATCCAAACAACCCAGTTTAAAAAAAATGGAAAAGATTTGGTAAGACTCTACACCAAAGAAGATATAGGTATAGCAAATAAACATGAAAGGATGATTAACATCAGTTGTATTAAAGGAAGTTCAAGTTTAAACTGCTTGAGATACCATGACACACACATTAGCATGACTAGATTTAAAAAGACTGGCAGTGCCAAGTGCCATAGAAGACGTGGAACAGCTGAAGTGCTTGTAAATTGCTAGGGGGAGGGCAAAATGTCATTGCCACTTTGGAAAATAGTTTGATATTTCCTTGTAATGTTACACATACATCTAGCACATGACCCAGCCATTGCATTTCTAGATATTTGTCCTTGAGAAATAACATTTGATCTTAGCCAAAAGGCCGAGAAGCGATGTCCATATCCTGCATAAATATTTTTTACATAAAGTTCATAACAGCTTTATTCAAAATAGACAAAACCTGGAAACAACACAGACGTCTGTTAATGGATGAATGGAGAAATAAATGAATTGCGGTATATTCACACAGTGGAGTACTACTCAGCAATAAAGAGGAACAACCTAATGGTGGATGCAAGAATGAAACTGAATTTTAAAAGCACTTCAGTCATCTGTGAAAAGTGAATGTTTGACTTCTTCTTTGCCAATTCTGATGCCTTTTATTTCCTTTTGGTGTCTGATTGCTGATACTAGGACTTCCAGCACTAGGTTAAACAACAGTGGTGAGAGTGGACATCCCTGTCGTGTTTCTGATTTCAGGGGGAAAGCTGTCAGTTTTTCGCCATTGTGGATGACGTTAGCTGAGGGCTTCTCATAGATGGCTTTTATGATGTTTAAGTAACTTCCTTCTATCACGACTTTCTCGAGGGTTTTTATTAAGAAGAGATGCTGTATTTTCTCATATGCTTTTTCTGCATCTATCGACAGGATCATACGGTTTTTATCTTTCCTTTTGTTAATATTATGTATCACACGGATTGATTTGCGGATATTGAACCAGCCCTGTAACCCAGAAATGAATACCACTCAACATAGAAAATCCAACAGACTCCACCAGATGCCTACTAGAACTGATCTATGAATTCAGCAAAGTTGCAGGGTACAAAATCAACGTACAGAAATTGGTTGTATTTTTATACACCAACAATGAAGCAACAGAAAGAGAAATCAAGAAACTGATCCCATTCACAATGGCACAAAAAAAAAAAAACCATAAAATACCTAGGAATAAATCTAACCAAGATATAAGAGATCTGTATGATGAAAATCATAGAAAACTTATGAAAGAAATTGAAGAAGACACAAAGAAATAGAAAAACATTCCATGCTCATGGATCGGAAAAATAAATATTGTTAAAGTGGCATTACTACTGCAGCAATTTCTTACTTGACACATCCCCAAAGGCAAGGGAATCGAGCAAAAATGAATTAATGGGACCTCATCAAGATAAAAAGCTTCTGCATGGCAAAGGAAACAATCAGTAAAACTAATAGGCAACTGACAGAATGGGAAAAGGTAGTCACAAATGACATATTAGATAAAGGGCTAGTATCCAAAATCTATAAGGTACTCACCAAACTCCACACCCAAAAAACATAATCCAGTGAAGAAATGGGCAGAAGATATGAACAGACACTTCTCCAGAGAGGACATCCAGATGGCAAACAGACACATGAAACGATGCTCACCGTCCCTCATCATCAGGGAAATATAAATCCAAACCACACTGAGATACCACCTCACGCCGGTCAGAGTGGCTAAAATGAACACATCAGGAGACTATAGATGCTGGTGAGGATGTGGAGAAATGGACTCCCTCCTACACTGTCGGTGGGAATGCAAACTGATGCAGTTGCTCTGGAAAACAGTGTGGAGGTTCCTCAGGAAACTAACAATAGAACTCCCCTATGACCCAGCAATAGCACTGCTAGGAATTTACCCAAGGGATACAGGAGTGCTGATGCGTAGGGGCACATGGACCCCAATGTTCATAGCAGCACTCTTCAACAATAGCCAAAACATGGAAAGAGCCTAAGTGTCCAGCAACGGATGAATGGATCAAGATGTGGTTTATCTATACAATGGAATACTACATGGCAATGAGAAAGAATGAAATCTGGCCATGTGTAGCAACATGGATGGAACTTGAGGGTGTTATGCTGAGCAGAATAAGTCAGGCCGAGAAGGACAGATACCCTATGTTTGCACATATAGGTAGATTAGGAGGAACTTAATGGAGGACCGTGGGGGAGAAGAAGGGGAAAAGTAGTTGGGGAGAGGGAGAGAGGCAAACCATGAGAGATTCTTGAATGCTGAGAACAAACTGAGGGCTGATGGGGGTGGGGGAAAGGAGAAAGGGGGTGATGGGCATGGAGGAGGGCACTTGTTGGGATGACCACTGGGTGTTATATGGAAGCCAAAACGACAATAAATTATTTAAAAAATAAAAATAAAACAGTTTGGTAAGCAAAAGAAAGAAGACCCCCAAAACTATATACTCTAAACTTCCATTTATGACACTTTAGAAGGAGCCCAAGTATAGTGACAGGATGCCCATCAGTAGCCTGAAGCAAGGAACTTTTGCATTGCGTGGTCCACTTATACATGGATTTTTTAAAAATAAATAAGGTACAGTATTGTAAATGTATGTTCTCTTTCTTGCAATTTTCTTAGTAACACTTTCTTTTCTGTATCTTATGTTGTTGGAAGAATGCAATATGTAATATGTATAAGATACAAAATATGTGGTATTGACTGTGTATGTTATTGGAAAGGCTTCTGATCAACTGTAGGCTGTTAGTAGTTCAGTTTTGGGGGAGTCAAAAGTTACCCTGGGATTTTCAGTTGTGGGGGGGTGGCAACCTTAACCCCCAACATTGTTCAAGGGTCAACTGTATATCTTGACTGTGGTGGTAGTTATAAGATTGCACACTTTTGTCAACACTCACCACACTGTGCACTTACACTGCAGTAAATATTTTTAAAATTGTTGAAGCATCTATTGTGTTGATACAATGTTTTCCTGATGTTGCACAGGGGATCCGGTTCCAGAGTGCTGAAGGACCTGGGTTAGGGAGGCAGTGGGGTACGGTGAGGTCAGAGGTCAGGGCTACAACCTGGGCTGCCCAGGTGCCAGCAAGTCTCTGGAAGGTGCCCACTTCCTCTAGCACATCACAGGAGTGTGATGTCACATTTCTTGCTGCTGGAGCCCCCATCACTACCTGGGATCCACATTTGACTGCACAGGTGAAACTCCCAATGCCCAGCTGGTGAAGGAGTAGTGGGCCCCTAAGCAGATGGAAGAGGTGAAAGGGAAAATATTGCTGTTTTTGTCAAGGAGAGAGAACAGTGGTCTAGGAGCCAGGCCCGGGCAGCCTCTGTCTTGGGGACTTATGCTGAGTGTCTCATGTGGGCCCCTTCCTCTGTTGATGGGCTGACTGATTCAGCCAGAGCTGGCTAAGCATTTTCCTGAGCCTGGCCATCTGTGACCCACCATGGCTATGATGGGACTCCCATTTGTTCCTCATTTTAAGGTTCTCACTGGCCAGGAGGAAAATCAGACTTGTGCATAGGTAATTGCCATAATGCATTTGACGAGGATTGTGATACAAAGATGTAGGCAGAAGAGAACGGGGGCCGGGACTGTTGAACCTCAGCACTTTCACCTATTAAATGTGGGTGACAGCAGGGGCGCCTGGGTGGCTTAGTCGGTTAAGCGTCCGACTTTCGCTTAGGTCATGATCTCACGGTTTGTGGGTTTGGGCCCCGCGTCGGGCTCTTTGCTGACAGCCAGCTCAGAGCCTGGAGCCTGTTTCAGTCTGTGACTCCCTCTCTCTCTGACCCTCCCCTGCTCACGCTGTCTCTCTCTCTCTCTCTCTCCTAGAAATAAATAAAACATTAAAAAAAATTTTTTTTTAAAAAAATGTGGGTGACAGCAATAGCAGCCTCCCAAGATCATTGTGAGGCATAAACAGAGTATCAAACACTGCACTTTCAAACTCCACATTGCTCAAGTTGCATAAGGAAGCAGTGCTCACAGCATGTTTCTGATCTCTGCTAGGCCCTGGCTAGGTTAGCCCCATATTTTCTGAATGGAGTATATGGCTTGCGTCTGAATAAACTAAATCATCATAATAGCTACCAGGTGTTGTGCAAACATTATAAAATTTAATCCTCATAAACATCACGCAGGATCTATACCATTAGCCCTATTTTACCCAGGAGAAAAGCAAGGGCTCCTAAAAGTTATAGACTTGTCAAAAGTCACTGATCCTAGTGGAAGATGGATAGAAAGGCAGGACTCCATGTCTTCTTTTTTCCTCTTAGTCTTACCTTGGCTTCCTTACCCTCTTGTTTGTTATTATCAGGGATCATACACCCAAATGCCTATAGGAGCCAGGTAGGTGTTGTAGAAGCAGGAGATAGAGAGTGTCAGACAGTTAGGAGTGTGGGGCTGTGGAGACTGAGTTGCGGGGGGTGTACCCTGTCTAAATCGGGAGCCTCTCAGCTCCTGCCAAGATTTGCAAAACACGAGTGCCAGCTCCACATGGCTAGCTCCCTTGGTTTTCCGAGAGAAGCAGAAATCTGAATCTAAAAGAGAATGCAGCAGAGAAATATCCTGATTTTTAATTGTTAAATACTTTCAAAATTAACAGAAATTTTGCATTGAGGGTTGAACTAAGCACATTGTGGGTTATATGAGGTCCAAAAGTTTGCAACACCTGGTCTACATAATTTTCTTTTAATGTAAGATTAAGCACAAAAATAAAAAGAAATTTTGCCATAGGCTATATTCAAAGATGTGGCATATTGTGTTGGAGTTTTGGATTACATGCTACTTTAAACCATCTTCACTGGTGTATTAGTCAGGGTTTTCCAGATAAATAGAAATGATAGGGTGTGTGTGTGTGTGTGTGTGTGTGTGTGTGTGTGTGTATGGAGACAGAAAGAGATTTATTTACAGAATTGGCTGATGAGGCTATAGAGACCCAGGAAAGAGCCAATGTTTTGGTTCAAGCCTGAAGGGTATCTGCTGCACAGTGCCGTCTTTCACAGAGGAGATCTCCAACTGATTGGATGAGGCCCACCCACATGAAGGAGGACATTGTGCTTTATTCAGTCTTGCGATTTAAATGTTAACCCCATTCAAAAGCACTGTCATAGAAACATCCAGAGCGATGTTTGACCAAATATCTGGGCACTGTAGCCTAGCCAAGCTGACACATAAAATTAACCATCACAGTTGGTAATTTACTTATTATTTCCACTATGCTCAGCCTGGCCTGTGATACATACTCCTAGGGGATGTGATTTAGTTTTTTATATAGTATATGATCATTTTTATTTATTCTAAGAATCTGGCAGTGAGTGCACCACAATGAGTTCTACTAGTGAGATGCCCCAGTTTATCCACTGTGGTGGGTGTATTAGTCAGGGTTTGCCAGAGAAACAGAGTGAATATCTATCTATCTATCTATCTATCTATCTATCTATCTATCTATCTATCTATCTATCATATATATAGTAAGAATATATATGGATTTTATATATATAATATTAATGGATAACTGAATAAAGATATTTATTATAAGGTATTGGCCTGTGTGATTGGGAGGCTGAGGAGTCCCATGATCCTCTGCAGACTAGAGAACCCAGGAAGGCCAGTGGTATAGTTTGAAGGTCTGTGAGCCAGAGATCCAATGTTGTAGATTACGGTTCGAGTCTGAAGGCCTTTAATGGAGAATTAACTTCCTTTGGGGTCTGGAGCACTGATTGTCTGAGTTGTGATTAGCTGTCTTACATTTGGGGACTATATTCCATATGAATTGTCTTTAGAACACAACCCCTCAAAAAAGCCAGGGCACTGAGA
>NW_027528873.1:3201163-3234748 GCF_008692635.1 Crocuta crocuta | reverse complement strand
GGGGGGGGGGGGGGGGGGGAACAGCCTGTGTCCCTGACTCTGCAGCCCTAATACAATAATTTTCAAGGGAAAGGCTGGTGTTGGGCCATTTGCTGCTGCTTGGACAACTTCATCAATCAGTACAGGCCTCTGGGTTAAAAGCCGAAAGGCCGATGACATTGAAAGTTAAAACTTTTGAGTTATTGAGTGGAGATTTCACCTGGCTACAAGTCTTTGGTAGTGTTTGGTGAATGGATAGAAGGCCTTAATCTGCATGTGTATTATAAGCAAAGAACCTCTCATGNTGAAAAATAAAACCAAAACGGGAGGTATCACCATCCCAGACTTTAGCCTCTACTACAAAGAACCTCTCATTTATTAATGCAAGCTTCAACTGGGGAATTCCAGTTCAAGATCATGTCATAAGAAGACTATGAACTCACCTCCTCCATGGAACACGCCAAATAATAAAATGAAGAACTGAGGGCTGACTGAACAGCTGTTGAAGAACCAAAGACAGAGAGAACAGCAAAAGAACAGTGAGAGATGGACACGTGGTAGCAAGGGGAACTCCCACCCCCAGTGCTGTGAGTGGCAGTGCGGAGGGACACTGAGGAAACAGGCCCGGAGCAGTTTCTTCTGTCCTTGGGCACAGAAAAACCTGTAGTTTAAAAGAGCAACTAGCATATAACAGAGACAACACTAGAACTCTGCCACGTGGTGGAGTTGCTGCAGAAAATCTCTGCAGGTCAGAGACTGAAGAATGACACAGTTTCTATTCCCACCCCACTTTGGAAGTTTGGGTTGGAGCAGGGTCTGGACACTGTGGAGGGTGGGTCCACTTGTCTCTGTGGATTGTACCGTCAGTGAGCCCAGGGTCCACAGGCCCACACCAGCCCTAGACTCACTGGGACAGAGGAAAAGCTGTGGTTTAGAGGTGCTGGGGATACTGTGGGAAAGCTCTATCCCTCCATCAAGAGCTCAGACCAGAGCAGAGTCTAGCCTGTCATAAGGGGCAGGTTCAGAGGCCATAATTGGAGGGTCCCAATCCCATATCTGGCAAGTCAGATCATCACAGAGGGCTTGGGACCTTAGCAAGCCCAGGGTCTGTAGGCCCACACCAGCCTTGGTCACACTGAAGCACAGGAAAAAAAAAAAAAAGTTGAAAAGCTTTGGTTTAAAAGGGCCGAGGAGGGGCGCCTGGGTGGCTTAGTCGGTTGAGCGTCCGACTTTCGCTTAGGTCATGATTTCGCGGTTCGTGGGTTCGAGCCCCGCGTTGGGCTCTGTGCTGACTGCCAGCTCAGAGCCTGGAGCCTGTTTCAGAGTCTGTCACTCCCTCTCTCTCTGACTCTCCCCTGCTCACGCTGTCTCTCTCTCTCTCTCCTAGAAATAAATAAAAATATTTTTAAAAAAACTTAAAAAAAAAAAAGGGCCAAGGAACTGTGGGACTGTTCTCTCCCCCTCCACCTTAGCAGGGTCCCGCTCATGGCAAGCTTGTGACCTCAGTGAGCCTAGGGTCCACAAACCCAGACTAGCTGCTCTGTGGTGCTGGGGCACAAAGAACAAGCTGTGATTTTGTGTTTTGCTTTATATTTACTGTTTAATTTATTTTTACTTTTTATAATTTGTCTTGCTTTGTTTTTATTTTTTTCATTTTGGTTTTATTCTTTCTTGTTCCCTTGTTTCTATTATTTTATTTTTTCTATTATTATTATTATTATTTTATTCTCTCTGTAAAAAGCCATGGTTTAAAAGAGTAACTAGTATATATAGTCATAGTTCCAACCACCCATCAAAAGTCACCAAGCATACACAATCTTCATAGGGGTCACCATATACAAGACCATTCTTTCAACTTTAGGAGTAGCAGTCATTTTTCCTAATTCATAGAAACAAACATAGAAAGCCAAGTAAATTGGGGAGATAGAGGACTATGCTCCAAAAGAAAGAGTAAGAAAAATCCTCAGTAAAAGAACTAAATGCAACAGAAATAAGCAATATGCCTGATAAAGAATTCAAAGTAATGATAGTAAAGATACTCATTGGGCTGGAGAAGAGAATGGAAGAACTCAAACTGTCAATAAAGAGATAGAAACTGTCAAAAAGAACCAATCAGAGTTGAAGAATACAATACCTAAAATAAAAAACACACCAGAGGGAATCAACAGCAGATTAGAGGATGCAGAAGAATGTACCAGTGATGTGGAAGACCGGGTAACGGGAGGCACACAGCTGAACAGCGAGAAGAGAAAAGGATGCAAAAAAAAGAAAAAAAAAATGAGGATAGATTAGGAGATCTCTTGAACAACATCAGGTGAACAAACATTTGCATTATAAGGGTCCCAGAAGAAGAGCAAGAATGGTGTAGAAAAGTTATTTGAAGAAATAATAACTGAAAATTCCCTAACCTAAGGACAAAAATAGACGTTCAAGCCCAAGGAGCACAGAGAGAATGACAAAGATGAACCCATGGACATCCACACCACAGCACATAATAATTAAAATGTCAAAGGTTAAAGGTAGAATTCTTTTTTTTTTTTTTACAAATAGTTTATTGTCAAATTAGTTTCCACATAACACTCCGTGCTCATCCCCAAAGTGCCCTCCTCCATGCCCACCCCCCCTCCCCCCACATCCATCAGTCCTCAGTTTTTGTCAGCATTCAAGAGTCTCTCATGGTTTGCCTCTCTCCCTTTCCCCCACCATTTCCGCCCTTCTTCTCCCCCTTTTTCCTCCGTCAAGTTCCTCCTAATCCTCCTATACGTGCAAACATATGATATTTGTCCTTCTCTGCCTGACTTATTTCGCTCAGCATAACACCCTCAAGGTCCATCCATGTTGCTACACATGGCCAGATTTCATTGTTTCTCATTGCCATGTAGTATTCCATGGTATAGATAAACCACATCTTCTTGATCCATTCATCTGTTGATGAACACTTAGGCTTAAAGATAGAATTCTAAAAGCAGCAAGAGAGAAAAAGAAAGTTTACCTACCAGGTAAAAACCTATGAGCTGATTTTTAAGCAAAACTTTCTAAGTCAGAAGGGAGTTTTCTTGCTGCTTTTTTGGCTATCTACTCTTTGATTGACTTTTCATTCGTCAATGATTTTGTAATATCACTGAATTAAATGGGAATTCAGTCTATCCTCTAGCATGGATGATTCAAATTTCATTTTTATTAATGATAATTTTGATTTTTTTTGGCTTAATAATTTATTTTTGGAAATGTCATGTAAATTTTTAGGATTGTTGTCTCATCTAATGACATATGTGCTTAAATGTATTTGTGCCTAACATCACAAAATTGGACAGTGTATGTTATTGGTATTACAATTGGTCCTGTACATAATTTCTACATTCTTTGAGGCATCCTTTTCCATTCTTGTCTTCTTTAAAATGTCAAAGATTTTTATCCAGTCCAACTGATATGCCCTGAGAGGAATTGACCAAAGCATATGTAAATTCTTAAAAATAAGCAAAAGAGAAAAATAATGAAAATTTTAAAAGACTTTAAAGGAGCTACACAGATATGTTGAATATGAAGAATTGCATGTGTGATAAATTTCTATTTGCAAAAGATGCACATTTGGAAGAATTGCCTGCTGTGGCCAGCTGCAGCTTGCTTATTGGGAGAAGACATGATCGCCAAATCATGCTCTTGCTCCAGCCCGAATCCTTTAGAGGCTTCAGTAGGCCACTAGGGAACTGGTTTCTGTGACTTAACACCTGCCCACCCTGCTTGGTGTCACAGAAATGATATTGGGGGTGAGAGCAGGAGAGAGCTTGTAACATGGTCCCATATGCCTGACTTCTGTATGGAAATACTTTTCCTTACCAACTTGTACACTTGTATTTTATGGAAACTAAAAATATTGGGGCGCCTGAGTGGCTCCTTCAGTTAAGCATCCAACTTCAGCTCAGGTCATGATGTCACAGCTTGTGGGTTCGAGCCCCGCATTGGGCTCTGTGCTGACAGCTCAGAGCCTGGAGCCTCCTTTCGATTCTGTGTCTCCCTCTCTCTCTCTCTCTCTGCTCTTCTCCCACTCGTGATCTCTCTCTTTCTCTGTCTCTCAAAAATAAATGAAAACAAAAAATTAAAAAAATATATTGCACTGAATGTATTTCTCTTTTTGCTTTGGACACTTGGAAGCTCCCATTGAATGGTATGACCTTAGTAAGTGTGAAAGACCATATAATGTACATTTTTAGGAACTGTGCTTCAGTGCCTTAGTCTGATGGTTGCTAATCAACCAATCTCTTTTGTCTATTGTATACAAATTTCAAGCACCACAAATCATATTTGGAAAAATAATAGATATATAAATAAAAAAAAAGATGTTTTGAGGGAGCATGACTGATGTGGAGTTGAGTAAGAGAGGATATGAACAAAAGAGCTGAAATGAGAGGGAAGTGGGCTTTGAATATTGATGAAATGTGGGGGGTTTGGACGGGGAGAGGGAAAAGAAATTAAGGACAGGATCAAGATTTGAGAGGGTGTTAGTAAAGATAATGTACTAAAATTGGAGCAGTGAGGACAGCTCAGGATGAGGAAGGAGAGTTTGCAGCCACACCTCAGGGCAATCTAATCACCATGTAGTGATCTTTTTTTGTCTAGGTATTTTAAGGATTTTTCTCTTTATCTTTTTCACTGTGACACATCAATTTTTGGATCAATTTGTGTCAATCTGCTTTGTGCTCAGAGCAAACTTTTGAGAATTTATGTCTTTCTTAAATCCTAGAAGGGTTCTAATTTTCTCTCTCAAATATTGCTTCGTCATTGTCATCCGTGTCTCTTAACAGATTTTTCTGATAATTATCTCTGTTATGGTTTTCCTACAGCTCACTTCCTCTGAGTCCATTCTCACACTGTGTCCAGTATCTTGTACACTTTGCCTATTGAGTATATTTCAATGACTATGTATTTAATGTTCAGGGTTTCTAATCAGTTTTTCAGTAGTTTATTGTTATTTTAATTTCTGCCTGACTTGTACCATGATTTCTGTCTCTTTATTGATGTCATTTCTTCTAACTGTGGATCTTAGGCATATTTAAAGTCATTTTTAGATTTTAATTTTGCTTTTGTTTGGAGTAAATTCATGTTTGGTAATTTATTAGTGTATTTTGCTTTTAGTCTTTTATCGAATTTGATTTCCTCATTTGTATTGGAATTTTTGTTTGCAGGCTCATCTTAAGAGGGAGATCTTGCCCCACCTCCCTATCCACACACACGTACACTATTTCAATTAGGATACATTTGACTGCATGTGAGAAGAAATCCAACCAACACGGGTTAAACCATATGATGTATTACTGGCTTTAGGAGTACAGAAGATTGGTGGTCCAAGGTTCATTAAGTGGTCCAACAAAATCAGGATTCCAGGTCAATATCTTCCTTTTTCTTCAGTAGTTGCAAGAGGCTGTCTCAGCCTCAGGCTTCATGTTTTATTACATAATAATGTCCTAGTAAGATGGGAGATTCAAGCAGAAGACTGCATTTATTTCTGTCACAACTGCTTTATTTGGGAGAAAACCTTTCCTACAAGCCAGAGCAGTGAACCTGATTTGGGTCCTTCACCTGATGTTCAACACATATATTGCCTGCCTACTGTGCAAGAACAAAACTCTCAGACATCCCACACTCATTGAGAGCTTAGCAAGACAGCAGTTCCAACTTTAGTAGCCACTTTGGATTTTTCTTCCAATTCACATCCTTAGACACAGTCATCTTGATTTTGGTTATAACTTTTTAATATTTCTTTTTATATTTCATCTGTCATTACCATGTGCTCAGATTGGAGGTAAGGAAGGTGGCTTCAAATGATGTATTCATACTTACAACGCTTTTTAAAAATATTTATTAAATTATTTTAATTTATTAAATTATTAATTTATTAAATACTTTGAAATTAAATTTAATAAATATAAAGCCATTAAATAATTTATTAATCATTATTTAATTTAAATTATTTTAAAATAATTTATTAGTGTATTTTGTTTTTAGTCTTTATTAAATTTAGTTTTTAGTCTTTTATTAAATTATTTTAAAATATTTATTTCTTTTTGGGAGAGCGCAAGCAGGGGAGGGTCAGAGAGGGGGACAGCAGAGAGCCAGATGTGGGGCTTGAACTCACGAACTGTAAGATCATGACTGAACTGACGTCTGATGCTCAAGCACTGAGCCACCCTGGTGCCCTTACAATGCTATCTTGATCAAAGTCCCATTCCTCATTCTTTTTTGAATTATGGGAAATGAGTTGTGTGCTGGGTAAAAGATCAAACTGACACAAAAAACTTGACAGATGTGGGCCAGAGGGATAAAGAAGAGGGTCACCTTTTATAACCTGTATAGACATGAGGCTTAAAACAGGTGAAGCTCAAATCAACAAGATACAAACACCCTCAACAAGATACACATTCAACTTAGGCTTAAAGAGGTGAGCTGAAATCAACAAGACACAAACACCCTCAACAAGATGCACGTTCAGTTTAGGCTTAAAACAGGTGAAACTCAAATCTACGAGACACAAACACCCGAACACAATATATGTTCAATTTAGGCTTAAAACAGGTGAAGCTCAAATCAACAAGACACAAACACTCTCAACAAGATACACGTTCAATTTAGGCTTAAAGAGGTAAAGCTCAAATCAACAGCACAAACACCCTCAAGAGGATACATGTTCAATTTAGGCTTAGAACAGGTGAAGCTCAAATTAGCAGGACAGAAAAAACCTCACCGAGATACACCTTCAACTTAGGCTTAAAATGGAGGAAGCTCAAATCAAGGGGATACAAACACCCTGAACAAGAGACACGTTCAATTTAGGCTTAAACCAGGAGAAGCTCAAATCAACAAGACAGAAACACCCTCAACAATATGCACATTCAATTTAGGCTTAAAACAGGTGAAGCTCAAATCCACAAGACACAAACACCCTCCACATGATACACATTCAACCTAGGCTTAAAGAGGTGAACCTCAAATCAACAGGACACAAATAGCCTCAACAAGATACACGTTCAATTTAGGCTTAAACCAGGTGAAGACCAAATCAACAAGACAGAAACATCCTCAATAAGATGCATGTTCAATTTAGGCTTAAGCCAAGGAAGCTCAAATCAACCAGACACATACACCCTCAACAAGATACACTTTCAGCTTAAAATGACACACTCGCATATTCAGCTTATTAACACTTGAGGGTGGAGACTAGCCCAAATGTACCTTCCATAGGATTTGAATTCCAAAATCAACCTTTAAAGCCATGAATTTTTGTCACTTAGACCTTGAATTTGCTTTGCTATGGCAGTTGTGACAATCAACAGTGTTGGTTAATTTAACTGGAGCATGATTTCCTACTTGGAAATGATAGAGGTAGGAAATTAATACCCTGACCCAGGGAGCTGCTTTGCCTGCCCATTGGGAACTTCATGGGCGTGGAGTGAGGAGGGGGCTAGAGAGTGAGCGTACTAGGGTGTTGTCTCCCTCTCTCCGGCAGGACGGCTTCTGTTACAGATCAGTTAGAACAGCAAGTAAGTAAGACATTTTGTTTAACCTACACATATTTGCTGATCCCTGGCTTTTGTAGACTGGCAGGCTGAGTTTTGGAGGAGAAGTGGGGCTGTTTTCAAGACTTTATTCAATAGCTTTGTCTTAGAATTCATTTCCCCCCTTTCCTTCAAAATTAAAGTTCTGTACAGGTTGTTTACTAGGAGTTTTTCCAAGGGAATTGGAATTCAGCATTTCAAAGGCCTTGTTTCCAGAAATTTTTTTCCTACCTGCTCCCAAGACAAGTTAGTTTTATGCAGCTTACTAAAGAAGTTTTTTTTTATGTTTATTTACTTTTAAGAGGGAGAGAGTGCACAAGCAGAGGAGGGACAGAGAGAGGAAGACACAGAATCTGAAGCGGGGTCCAGGCTCTGAGCTGTCAGCACAAAGCCCAATGCGTCTTGAATTTACCAACTGTGAGATCATGACCTGAGCCAAAATCTGAGGCTCAACTGTCTGAGCCACCCAGGTGCCCCCTATTTAAGTTTCTCTAAGGGCATTTGGAGGTAGGTAGTGATAGGGCCGCGTGATGCCTCCTTTGCCAATTTTTCCCAGCTTTGGGTCTGCTGCTGTTTAAGCGGAGAGGGGCTCTGGCTGCTGCCTCAGCTGTATTATCCCCTCCTCACAGTCTGGGGGTCCCTCTAGGGCAGTCAGCTTTGGGCTGCTGCTCAAGCCCGATCCCAGCCTCTGACTGCTTCCTCCTTCACGTCCCCGTCGGTGTTGCTGCTGGCCCCGTTGTGTGGGGCTGGCAGAGGGCTGCCTTTGCTCCCCGGACCCCTCCCCGCCTGGCGCCGCACCTGTGTGCCCGACAACGCTAAGCCTGGCCTTAGGAGCCAGCGCGGGGTCCAGTCGCCCTTCCAATGAGTTGGGCTGTAGCTCCCAGCAGCTCAGGCTGCTGCACACTGTCTCTGAGCCTTCTTTCCCTAGGCTGCTTTTAAGGAGCTAGCGTTGTGTGCAGTCCCTTAGCTTGGTGCTAATTGCTTGTACATGATGAGGTCTCACAGATGGTGGAAAAAGCAACCGACGGTTCACTTCACTTTAAGCTGTAAGGACATAGGTATGGAGGTTGTAGGAAGTAGGTGTATCAGGGCTGTGCAACCACGGGAGGGGGCTTTCCACGTTGGTTCAGGGAGTCAGCTATAGTCTAGAACAGGGGTTGGCAAACTGGCACCAGTTTAGCCTGCCACGTATTGTGAATTACTGTACCTCAACCGCAGTCATGTGTTGGTTTGCATTTTCTATCACTACTTTCAGGTCAAAGTCAGGTCGTTGTACTAGAAATGCTTTGGTCCTCAAAGCTCCAAATATTTGCTGTCTGACCCTTTACGGTAAAAGTTTGGTCTTCGGTTTACTGAGAAGAAGCATGGGACTTTTGGCAGAGCCCTGAAAGATTCAGGAAAGCTTCCTGCACCCCTTATACCCATTCTGGGTGTGTGAGGTCTTAGTGATAGTGCACTTAACTTTGCCTGGGTCTGATAGTCTGTGTGAGGCTCGTAGTTGACATGTGCCCCCATTAATTCCCTCTAAGAGACATTATGTCACTAAGAAAAGAACTAAAAAAGATACTGTAATATGTAAATACAATATTTGCGATTATTTGCATCTTTGTGAAGGTTTTGGGGTATTACATTATTTGCTTTGGTGACATCTAGTTAGAGTAAAGCCAGTAAAAGCCGCTGCCCAGTCATCTTAACACATTTGTATCAGCTCATCCTACTTGGTCAAGGAACACAGCAGAGCTACAGGCTACCACAGTGGTCAGTCCAAGGCCATCCTCAAAAGCCATGAGGATGGGAGAATGAGTCCGGTCTACCTCCTCCTCAGGGTTTCTGCCCATCCATCCCCTGCTCCAGATGGAATAGCCAAGGCAACAAGGTACACAGAATGTGTAGTTTATCTACATAGTGTGAATGCATCAGCAGGAGCATTGCAAGGTCTGCTCTGCCTAAGGAGTTCCTGAGCGTGCTTGTTCAGGATCTCGTTTTTCCTGTATAACCCAAGGCTGTTCTTCTTGGTTGTAGTGTATCCCTCAAACAAAGGTAAAGAAAATTTTCTTGAAGCTTCAAAAATAAGGCAAAAATATGGAACATTTTAAGTGGTTAACAGGCTCAGCCAAGGATTGTTTATGAGATGTCCCTGTGTTTGACCTTGTGTTTTACTGTTTATTAGAGCTCAGACATTGTAAAGTTACTTGCTAACTTGAGTTCTGCTTGATAGAAAACAACCCACAGATTATGGTTTTATTGCTCTGTGTAACACTAACTGGCCTAGTTATCTGGCCTAGCAATCATTTTTAAAGAATTTTTTTTTCCTCTGGAAATCTTACTTAAGCATGCTTCTTAAAAATACCTTTTATTGAGGAGGCACCTGCCTGGCTCAGTTAAGCATCCAACTTCAGCTCAGGTCATCATCTTGCTGTTTGTGGGTTCAAGCCCTGCATTTGGCTCTGTGCTGACAGCTTAGAACCTGGAGCCTGCTTCAGATTCTGTTTCTCCCTCTTGCTCTGCCCCACCCCTGCTCATGCTCTGTCTCTCTTTCTCAAAAATAACCATTAAAAAATACCTTTTGAGGATTATGCAGACCTGTTTCTCACATACTCTACCACTTTACTGGCACATTCTTCCAGTGAAAGGCAGGCACACTCTAATTTTAGCCTCTTTCCTTTGATGTACTCTGACTTCCCATTGGCCAAAGCAAGTCACATCAAACTCAAGGGGAATGAATTGCTCCAAAGGATGTAGAAATAAATATTACCTGAACAAGTATCTAACCTATTATAATGGCTAATTTTATGCACCAACTGAACTGGGCCATTGGATGCCCAGACAGATGGTTGAATATTATTTTGGGAGTTGTCTGTGAGGGTGTTTCCAGAAGAATTTGAATTAGTAGAGTAAAGCTGATGGCCCTTCTCAGTGCAGGTGGGCATCCTCTAAGCTGTTAAGGGGTTGAATAGAACAAAAAGGCAGAGGGAGGGAGAATTCTTTCTCTGCCTGATGGCTGAGGTAATTGTCAGTCTTCTGTCCTCTGCCTTCAGATTCAGCTGGAATCTATCCCATCAGCTCTCTGGCTCACAGGCATTTGAACTACACTACTGGCCTTCCTGGCTTCTCTAGCTCGTAGGCGGCAGATGATGGAACCTCTCAGCCTCTGTAATTGCACGAGCCAGCATCTTATTATATATATATATTGGCTCTGTTTCTCTGGAGAACCGTGACTAATACACCTACTACAGTGAATGAACTGGAGAATTTCATTAGCAGAACCCACTGTAGATTCTTAGAACAAATAAAAACGGTCATGTGCTGTACAAAATGTAAAGGCATGCAAACTGACTTCTCAGCAAAAGCAAATTGCAAACTGCACTCCCGTGAATGTGTATCTCAAACTTGGTTGAGCATAATGGAGATCATGAGTAAATTCAACAAATCCAGACATGGTTATGCCATAATCTTGTACTGGTATCCTATAGAGACTTTTGTTTTTTTTTTTTTTTAATTAATAAATGTCAGTGGCTGCAACTTTGTAGGAGGTAAACAGATATGGGTGAGATGATACAACTATGTTTATGAAAGACTAACTTTACACCCATTGCAGAAACATTAGGATGGAATAGAAAATTTGAATCAGACCAAGGTAGGCGACTCTATAGCCTGGGATCCAAGTCTGGCCCACCCCCCAATTTTTGCAAATAAAATTTTATTGGAGCACAGTCATGGGCATTCCTTTATGGTAGTCTATGGCTGCTTTTGTGCTATAATGGCAGGGTTGAATAGTTGGAACAGAGATCTAAGGGCCCACAAAGTCTAAAATAGTTTGTCTCTGGCCTTTTAAAAAATCTTTATTTATTTTGAGGGAGAGTGAGAAAGGGGGAGAGACGAGAGGGAAACAGAGGATTCGAAGTGGGCTCTGAGCTAACAGCAGAGAGCCCAGTGTGGGGCTCAAACTCACGAACTGTGAGATCATGACCTGAGTGGAGTTTGGAAGCTTAACCAACTGAGCCTCCCAGGTGCCCCGTTCTCTTGTCTTTTACAGAAAATCCTTGTTGACCCCTAATCTAGAAGGATGCCACAGGCATGATTTTTGCCTCGTCTTGAGTTGCCTTTGGAGACCCCACAGCCTACACAACCAGTGAGGTGATGGCAAGGGCAGCAGGGCAGGCCTTGCTAATCCCCCAGCCTATGAGAAGTAGAGCCTCTCGGAGGTGTGGGTCAGGGTCTGCCAGAAGACCTACTGAGATCTCCTCCCTTCCCCCTCCTTCTCAGGTTTCTTAGAAAAACATTTTCTGGAAGGAAAAATGTTCTGGGTATTACCATCCCTCAAGGATTGGAAAGGTTTACCTCTGTTATACACCTTGAGCTGAAAACAAGAGATATTTATGTGAAAATGTGAAAAACTCAATTTGCAGCAGTAGCGACAGGCACATGCAATGTCAGGCTGCTCTCTCCCCACTGACATTGCCAGGATTAAAAATAGCTGTTCTGTTTGTCCTTCAGCCCTGTATTGAACTGGAGCCTCTGAGCTGAGTTCTTCTTAGCTTCACGCTTAATGAAGCATAATTTGTATTAATAGCAGCTATTAAATCTAGAGTACTTAATGGGGATTTAGAGTGGAGGCCCTGAGTCACCGAGCTCCTCCAGTGTGGTCCCCAGAGAGCTGAGCTCAGGCCCGAATGCCGGTGGCAATGAATCTTGGGCCTGGTGGGGTGAAACAGCTGTGGTTGAGCAGGATGAGGTCTCAAAATCTCCCTACTCAGCCTGGAGTTTGTCCTGTCCCAGGCCCTGCTTTGGTCCCTTGGTGGTGTAACGGCTGTATTCTGGAACGAGGCAGTGTCTGGTGCTGGATAACAGGTGGATCTGGCAGTTTTATAGATGGGCATTCAGATTTCTGTTGTGCTATGTGAACTGGCCCTGGTCCCCTTATCTCTTTGAGCTTCAGTATTTTTTTTTAGCCTGGGAAGTGGTGGTAATTGAATGGGTATAATAAAAGAAATAGGAGTTGCTATGAATAATAATATGGAGAGACCTAGAAATGAAGATTTGATGCTTGTTTTGAACCTCTCTGTTTTCTTATCCTTCTATAAAATCAGCTCTATTGTAGATGTAATTCAGAAGGACTTCTGTAGAAAATTACTATAGGGAAACAAAATAGCTGCCTTTTATTTTCTTTCAGAAGCTTATTTTGAGAAATCGAGAGAGAGAGAAAGAGAGCACACAGGCAGGGGAGGGGAGAGTGGGGGGAGAGAGAGAGAATCCCAAGCATGCTTCATGCCATGAACTGTGAGATCATGACCTGAACTTTAATCAAGAGTTTTGGATGCTAGAGGTGCCTGAGTGGCTCAGTTGGTTAAGCATCCCCCTTTGGCTCAGGTCATGATCTCCTGGATTGTGGGTTTGTGAGTTCAAGCCACATGTCGGGCTGTGTGCTGACAGCTGGGAGCCTGGAGCCTGCTTCAGATTCTGTGTCTCCCTCTATCTCTGCCTCTCCCCCACTTGTGCTCTTTCTCTTTCAAAAATAAATGTTAAACAAATTTTAAAAAGTTTTGGATGCTTAACTGACTAAGCCACCCAGGTGCCCCACCCAATCGCTCTCTTTTAGACCTGCATTAGAAAATATTTCCTTATTTGTTCAGGCTTCCTTCCATTGACACACACATTTGCATTTTCTCGCTGTGTTGTTAATCCCCTCCTCAAATGTCTGTGTCCATCCCCACCTGCCACCCTGTGGACTCTTTACAGGCATTGGGCAAAGAAAATATCTTTCTCATTTGTGACTTGCCATCGCCTCACCCATGGGCTGGCACCAAGTACATGTGTGGTCATGAGGTTGCTGTGATTACTGACTGTTATTTTATAATTAAGAAAATGTTAAACACAGGGTCTAAATGTCTATTTTAATATCATCACCTGCTGCTTGTCCTTAGGCAAATCACTTAGTCCGTCTGGACTTCAATTTTCACATCTGGAAAATGGGGTTAATAACAGTAACAACCTCATAGGTTGTTGAGAAGAAGGACTATAAAAATAAGGCGCTTAGGCTATGCTTGTGTCCTATAGCTGGTCTTACCAGAAGTGCCCTCCTGGTTATTACTAGCAGAGCAGGAAAGGTGAGGCACCATCAGTGCACAGGCTGTAGCTCCTTCTGACAGTTGTATACTCCATGTGAAAGTCCTTTTCTGTGCTGGCCTGTGGTACCGGTCCATGTAGTGGAGGCCTGGCTCCAGACATGCCTTATGTTCAGCAGAATGTGGACCTTCTAAGAAATTATCAAGTTGGCGGCTTCCCTTTGGAGGATACTGATTGAGGCAAGCCATTAAGCAACACCCTGGGTCCTTTTAAAAGCACCCAGGAGAAAATGCTTTCAACAATCTACAAACGTCCTTTAGGGGAGAATTAATGACAGTTCTTGTCTTGGACTCAGGCAGCCAGCTGGAAGAGCGGCAGTGAGGACCTGGCCAGATGCAGGCGTGAGCATTCGCGCTGAGTATACATTTCCAAGGAAGCGGTGATGGGAGAGGGGGAGAGAGTTTTTCCTGCTTCAGTAAATGGTGAGGAGCTCTGCTTGATGAATGAGCAGATGAGCCTGTAGACTGTCCAGAGTGGGAGCATACAGCAGGCGGGTTCTACCAGGCAACAATTCAATTCTGTGATGCTGACTTGACTGCAGTGAATCAGTCCCAGATGTGGGGCTCTTTGCTGGGCTGTGGATTTGTGAAAACCATAGTTCCTAGGACATTTGCTCCTCTGCGGTATGCAGCTGTTGTGTGCACTCTGACCTGACCCTTTCCCCAGCTCCAGCTATCCCAGCCCTTGGAGCAAGAAAGGACTAGACGTTGACAGAGCACTAAACTGCCGAGTGACCTAAGGAGACTCAGGGTAGGGCAGTAATAGTACATGGCTCACAAAGTGACCCATTTCCTTTCCTGAGCGAGGCACAGGATGAGAGGTAGTGGAGAGAAATGTGGAAACAGAGTCCTCAAGCACCTGTGAGTGGACCCAGCTTTTGTGTACCCTTCCCTGAAAATAATACAAGATGATGAACACAAGAATAGGTAAAAAGTACCTATTTGTTTAGAAGAAGAAAGAAATTACAGATTTTAAAAGCTGACAAAACCAGACAAATAGTACTGTGCTTGAATTAACAGCCAGATGCAGCTCTATAAAAATTTTTTACTAACCTATTTTGATAGTGTATTCATCGATTGTCAATTCAGGTGGGGACAATTTTGTAATGTTATTTTCTGTGAGGACAGAAAGGTGATTCAGTCTCACCTCTTGCATATTTTATCAGACGTTGCTGTTTGGTAGTTTAGGAAAACATCTTTGATCCTCATGAATCATTATAGTATGTCCTGGACATGTGAAGATTGTTGTAAATTTGGGGGAAAAAAAAGTCTGTTCAGTATATGGCTCATACTTCCATATACTTGTTTGTTTCTTGTTTGGTAGTGTTCTGATCCTCATCATCTTTTCTGTCTATTCTGTTATTCCATGGCTACCATGATGCCTTGCTTATCTTCATTTGGAACGTCAGCTTTTTAATCTAGCATGATGTAAGAGGTTTAGACATTCTGGGGCTCCTGGGTGGCTCAGTCAGTTAAGCATCTGACTTTGGCTCAGGTCATGATATCATGGCTTGTGGTATGAGCCCTGTATTGGGCTCCATGTAGACAGGACCTGCTTGGTATTCTCTCTCTCCCTCTCTCTCTCTGCCCCTCCCCTACTTGCACATGCATGTGAGCACGTGTGTGCTCTTTCTCTCTCAAATAAACTAAAAAAAAAGTTTAGATATTTTTAGATATATCAGTTCTTTCAGTTGATATTTTTGGCTTCTGTTAGGATACTTCCTTTCTGTTGTATTTGAGTTTTGGAAAGATCATTAATTCTCAAAAAAAATATACAAAATCAATCTGTAATTAAGGAACACACAAAGAAATCTAAATATATTTTTAAATGCTAGTACTTTGTATTTGCATAATTGTGAAATCAACTTATTTTTATACAATATACATCGACTATGTGGGAGTTTTGCCAGGCAGGTTTCTTCAGGCCATTTTCCTGCATCAGTGGTAAATTTGTATGCAGTTTTATCTGAAACTTACAGATTTTTTAAAGGAGAAATTGTGGCAGATATACTGAGATATGCCCTGATACACAGGGACATTTAAGTAATGCTGTTTCCTATATAGACATGTTTTCTGTTCGTATTATTGTTACAGGTTTGTGCCCTACAGCACAAGATTTATATAAAACTTGGTAATATTCCCATAAAGAAGATTTTTGAAATGTGTGCCAAATTTATCATTGTATATACAACATTATTAGATGTTTTCCTGAGAATAGAGACATTTTTAACTGGGATAGTACTGTCTAGGAGAGGGTGGATAAGCAATGAAGCCTTTGGTTATAATTGTAATCTTCACGTGATTGTAAAAGTGTTTCACACACTAGCTCTGACTCCATGCATTTTGAGCCTGATTTATCTTCCACCCCCAGGTGCTGTGTAACATGTTTATGCATGTCATCTATGGACTTGTGCCTTTGAACAAGATGCTGGAGGAATTAGCACAGTAGGTGGTAAGTGACTGTAGAGCCCTTCTGTAAAATACCCACTAAATTGATCCCATGGCCACTCCAGTGTCACCTACAGAAAGGGAAATGACACAGAGGGGAAGTCAGCTGGTGAAAGATGGCATTTATTAATATATATTTTTACATATCTTATTTTTGACAAATCGTGTGACAATGAGAACACATTGTTGGGGCTTCTATGAGGCTGTGGGAAGGGGCTAGGCAAGAGAGGAGTATTGATGAAAGCACCCTCAGCTTTGTCAGGGAATCCTGGTGCCCACAGGAGCTCATATAGGAGGGAGGGAACAAGGGAGCCAGGCTAGGAGACAGGCCATGCAGGGTGATATGATGTCGGAGGGAAGCAAGAAGGGTGGAGAGAGAGAGAGGACTCAGCTTAGCAGGGAAGGCAGGGAAGGGATCCTCAAGGAGATGATGTCCAAGCTGAAACTCAAATGGTGGCCAGTGCTTAGCTGAAAGAGACCTTTAGTTTCACTGTGCTGCATAGTGAGAACAAGGGCCCAGAAGTATGGGTGTTTACAGTAGAATCTAGGGATCCACAAGCAGTTTGGTATGTCTGGAATTCAGAGTGCCAGGAGAGGAGAGAAAAGAGGCTCAAAAGAAAAGCAGAGGTGGGACACAAAGGATCTAGAGACCATGGTAAGGGGAGGATGGGCCCTGGGAAGTACTGGAAGATGCAGGTGTGATTTGCATTTAGAAGGCTTACTTGAAGCATGGTGGAATTGGAAAGGAGCAGGAAGAGACTGGGCTGGTGCATAGCTGGTGAGAGAATGGCTGCATATGAGAAGTATTTTTTTTTTAAGAAAAAAAATAAGGAATGGGGGAAAAGAAACTTTGGATGAGTTGGGGTTTGCAAGGATAACAGCCCAGGTGTTTGGGTTGATAGTGATGTCAAATGAGGGGATAGAGGAAGAGAAGCAGATAAGGTGATGAGCTGCTTGAGGTTCTTAGAGAAAAGATGCCCCATGAAACGTCTTCAAATACACCCATAGTGCTGATGAGGAATCTGCCCTACCAGTGACTTCTGCAAGTCAGTGAAGCCAAAAGCAAGCATGAGCTCCTTGAAGGAGACAGTGGGATGTGAAAGAATCAAGGGCAAAGCATCAAAACCTGAAAACCCTAATACTTAAGGCAAGAAGAGGAGGAGTGTGTGTAGGACACTGGGAAGAAATGGTAAAATGTAGGAGAAAGATCAGTCTCCAGGGAAGTTTTCCTGAATTTGGGCATGACCTAGAAAAGGATAGGATCAGGCAGAGATTGGGGAAACCCAAATAATGGCAAACAGGTTTTCCTTTTTATAGTTCTGGGTGATTTTCCATTTTGGCCTTATCTGGTGATTGGAAGGGCAAACTACTTCCACTACTTCCTTTCTCCTGTTTTTTGTTTTTTCTTACAGGGACTGGAGGGAATACAAAACCATAGAGTTCTCAGTATCTAAGGCAGACATTCCATAAAATTAGTAGAGAATGTGGACAAATACAAAATATTGAGGTTTTGCTTTAAATGATCCTGTAGTTATCTCTGTGGCCTAAAATGTGAATTTACTTTGCGCATGCATTTGAATTTACTGATGACAGTATTTAACTCCTGGAAGAATAGTTTTTTGTTGCATTCTATGTAGATGAATATAGATACTCGTTATCTCAGTTAATTAGCCAGAATAATGCTATGTAGTTTAACACAGCAGAAGTTTATTTCCCAGTCATAATTTCTATCTGGGATAGGGTCAGTTGGAGTTCGGCCCCATAAGGCTGTTCAGGGATCCAGGATAACACAAGGTGCATCATCTTGAAGCTCCACTATTTGGAATATTTGGCTTCCTCAAGCACCAGACAGAAAGAGAGCTATTGTGTCATGCCCTAGTTCTATAGTGCTTTGTCCCAGAAGGGGTGTGTATCACTTTGATGTCCAGCTCTTTGGCCCAAACAAGTCACACATGCCCCATCTAACTGCCTAGGGGTTGGGCTGTGGAGGCATACATCCATATATGGTGGGCAGTGTATGTCTCTGTAACACCCAATATTATATAAATCCAAAATCCCCCAAACTTGCGTAGGTCATAAAATATAAACAAAACAATAAGAAAATATCTTCCAGTTAATATGAACAGGTATTCATGATATACTTTCATTGGAAATTATCTAAATAAATACAAATGGAAATGCATCTGTATCATTTTACAATGTCTGGTTTCATTGAAAGAAATTTATTTTTTTAAAACCATAGTAATTTAGACTTTGACATCAATTTGTAATATTAATTGATTGTAGTACCACATTGACATTCCACTTATATATTTTCCAAAGTTAATTAAGAGTAACTAGAGTATTTTTATTATTTTTACATGAAAATAAGTATAGAAAATTATAGTTATAAAAAGTTTCAGCTATTTTGCTTTTGCGGTAAATCCCAATCTCAGCACAACTTAAATATGTCATGATGTGTTTCTATCTTTGCTTTCTGTAATAGTGCACAAATACTACAGAGATAAAACACAGTCACTTACAAGGAATTGAGTTTCAACAAAAACTTAATTCACCAACAGATTTTTTCTCATTCTAATTTATAAGGAAATTACTAGACTGTGAAATGTTAAATTTCCCAGTTTTATTATAAAATACATTTTTATTTGGAAGGAAAAGCATTCAGTACCAAGTTCCTATGTCTGGAATTCCTAATTATTTAGAGAAAATAAAGCTCATAGTTAAGATTTTTTTTTTAAAAAAAATAAAAGGGGATAGTTTCATTTACTTTTCTTGGCCCTGAATCTACCATTTCATAGGCCAAGATTGAAATTGTCACTTTTTTTTTTTAGCATTTTTAAAAAAAGATTTTTATCTCCATGTAAAAAGCACCCCCCTCCCCAAGCTTTGGGTCTCCTTTACTCATACACTCAGAAGACTTGTGATCACATGTGTAGTTTTCCCACACATTGAACAATTCTCTGTAACACTGGCTGGGTGTCCTGTAATTCATTTCAATTCAATTATTGTAACATCCATTTATTTTTGAGAGAGGCTGAGCACGAGTTGGGGAGGGATAGAGAGAGAAGGAGACACAGAGCCTGAAGCAGGCTTTAAGATCTGAGCTGTCAGCACAGAGCCCAACATGGGGCTCGAACTTATGAACCACGAGATCATAAGCTGAGCGAAAGTCAGATGCTCAACTAACTGAGCCACCCAGGTGCTCCTAATTCATTTCAGTTCAGATACCATCTACTTGGAGTCAGAATCAGATCCCACATGCTGAGGGCTCAGTCCCACGAGACTGCCCAGCTTCAGGTGCCAATCAGTCACAAGTCCCAGATTGTCACCTGTACTTCTGATTGGTTATAAATCAGGTTCCCAAAGTCCCATCCTTGGGCTTTATAATTTGCTGGAATGGCTTACAGACTCTGGGAAACCGTTATGTTTACAGGTTTATTACAAAGAATATAATAGAGCATATAAATGAAGAGCCAGATGAAGAGATAGGGTGAGGCCTGGAAGGGTTCTGAGCACAGGAGCTCTTCTCCTTTTGGGATTGGAGTGCGCCACTCTCCTGCCATGCAGGTGTGTTTACCAGCCAAGAACCTCTTTGAACCCAGTATTATTGAGATTTTTATGGAGGATCACATAGGCTTGATTGACCTTAACTCTGTTTCCAGCCCTTCTCTGCTTCCCAGAGGATGGGGACTGGGACTGAAAATTCCAAGCTTCTCATCATGTCTTTCTGGTGAGCAGCTCCCATCCAGGAGCCAACCAAGTTACCTAAGTAGAACAAAAGACTTATCCTGTCACCCAGGAAATTAAGAATTAGAGAACTCCGTGGCTTATTAAAACGGAATAACATCTGAATCCTAGGAGTTCCAGAAGATGAAGAAAGAGAAAAAGGGGTAGAAGGTTTATGTGAGTAAATAATAGTGGAAAACTTTTGTAATCTAAGGAAAGACGCAGACGTCAAAATCCAAGAAGCACAGAGAACTCCCGTTAGATTCAACAAAAACCAACCATCAACAAGGCACATCATAGTGTCTTCACAAAATTCACAAAATACTTAGGCAAGGAAAGAATCATGAAAGCAGCAAGGGGGGGAAAAGTCCTTAATATGTAAGGGAAGATAGAATTGCAGCAGACTTATTCACAGAAATTTGGCAGGCCAGAAAGGAGTGGCAAGATATATTCAATGCCCTGGACTGGAAAAATATGCAGCCACGAATTCTTTATACACCAAGGCTGCCATTCAAAATCAAAGGAGAGATAGAGTTTCCCAGACAAACAAAAACTAAAGGAGTTTGTGACCACTAAATCTGCCCTGCAAGAAATTTTAAGGGGGACTCCTTAAGTGGAGAAAAGACGAAACAAAACAAAAAGACCAAAAGCAACAGAGACTAGAAAGGACCATTGAACACCACCAGTAACTCCAACTGTACAGGCATCACAATGACAATAAATTCATATCTTTCAGTACCCATTCTAAATGTCACTTGACTAAACAGTCCAATCAAAAGACATAGAGTATCAGAATGGATAAGTAAGCAAGACCCATCTATACGCAGCTTTCAAGAGACCCATTTTAGACCTAAAGACACCTTCAGATTGAAAGTCGGGATGGAGAACCATCCATCATGCTAGGTAAGCTACGGTAGCCACACTCACCAGACAAACTAGATTTTAAAATAAAGACTGTAACAAGAGATGAACAAGGGCATTATATCATAATTAAGGGGTGTCTCCACCAAGATCTAACAATTGTAAACATCTATGCCCCCAACATGAAGGACCCAAATATATAAATCAATTAATCACCAATGTAAATAAATTGATATAATACCATAATAATAGGGGACTTCAACATCCCACTTACAGCAATGGACAGATCATCTAAGAAGAAAATCAAGGAAACAATGGCTTTGAGTGATGCACTAGATTTTATGGACTTAACAGATATATTCAGAACATTTTATTCCTAAAGTAGCAGAATACACATTTTTCCTGAGTGCATATGGAACATTCTCCAGAATAGATCACGTACTGGGACACAAATCAGCCTTCATCAAATACAAAAAGATCAAGATCATACCATGCATATTCTCAGAATGCAATGCTATAAAACTCAAAATCAACTACAAGAAAAAATGTGGAAAGACAGTAAATACTTGGAGACTAAAAAGAACATCCTAGGGGCACCTGGGTGGCTTAGTCGGTTAAGCGTCCGACTTTCGCTTAGGTCATGATCTCGCGGTTCGTGGGTTCGAGCCCCGCGTCGGGCTCTGTGCTGACTACCAGCTCAGAGCCTGGAGCCTGCTTCAGAGTCTGTGATTCCCTCTCTCTCTGACCCTCCCCTGCTCACGCTGTCTCTCTCTCTCTCTCTCTCCTAGAAATAAATAAAACGTTTAAAAAAATAAAAATAAAAATAAAAAGAACACCCTACTAAAGAATGCGTGGGTTAACCAAGGAATTAGGGGAAATTAAAAAGTAAATGGAAACCAATGAAAACAATAACATGACAGCCCAAAATCTTTGGGATGCAGCAAAGTTGTCATAAGCAATCCACACCTTCCTAAAGAAGGAAGAAAGCTCTCAGATACACAATCTAACATTACACCTTAAAGAGATGGAAAAAGGACAGCAAGTAAAGCCCCAAAACAGGAGAAGATAGGAAATAGAAAGATTGGAGCAGAAATCAATGATACCAAAAACAAAACAAAACAGATCTAGGAAACCAGGAGCTGGTTCTTTGAAAGAATTAACAAAATTGAAAAACTCCTAGCCAGATTGATCAAAAAGAAAAAAGGAAAGGACCCAAATAAATCACAGGGAAAGAGGAGAGATCATAACCTACACTGCAGAAATACAAACAATAATAGAATATTATGAATTATATGCCAATAAATTGAGCAATCTGGAAGAAATAGACAAATTCCTAGAAACATATAAACTACCAAAATGGAAACAGAAAGAAATAAAAAATTTGAACAGACCCATAACCAGGAATGAAATTGAAATAGTAGTAAAAAATCTCCCCAAAAATACCAAGAGTCCAGGGCCAGATGTCTCTCCAGGGGAATTCTATCAAACATTTAAAGAGTTAACACCTATTCTTTTGAAGCTGTTCCAAAAAGTAGAAATGGAAGGAAACTTCCAAACTCATTCTATGAGGCCAGCATTACCTTGTTTCTAAAATCAAAGACGCCACTGAAAAGGAGAACTACAGACCAATTTCCCTAATGAGCATGGATGCAGAAATTCTCAACAAGATACTATCCAACCAGATCCAACAATATATTGAAAGAATTATTCACCATGATCAAGTGGAATTTATACCTGGAATGCAGGGCTGGTCCAATATCTGCAACTCAATCAATGTGATATATGACATTAATAAAAGAAAGGACAAGAACCACATGATCCTCTCAACAGATGCAGAGAAAACATTTGGCAAAATGTGGCAAACTTTCTTGATAAAAACCCTCAAGAAAGTAGGGATAGAAGGATCATACCTCAAGATTTAAAAGCCATATATGAAAGACCCCCTGCTAATAGCATCCTCAATGGGAGAAAACTGAGAGCTCTCCCCCTAAGGTCAGGAACCACTCTTGCCACTCTTGTTCAACATAGTATTGGAGAAGTCTTAGCTTCAGCAATCAGACAACATGAAGGAATAAAAGGCATCCAAATCAGCCAGGAGAAAGTCAAACTTTCATTCTTCTCAGATGACATGATACTTTACATGGAAAACCTGAAAGATTCTACCAAAAAACTTACAGAAGTGATCCATGAATTCAGCAAAGTCGCAGGATATAAAATCAATGCACAGGAATCGGCTGCATTCCTATACGCCAATAATAAAGAAACAGGAGACATCAAGGAGTTGGTCCCATTTACAATTGCACCAAAAACCATAAAATACCTAGGAATAAATCTAACTAAAGAGGGAAAAATCTATACACTGAAAACTATTGAAAGCTTATGAAAGAAATTGAAGAAGACACTTAAAAATGGAAAAATATTCCATGCTCATGGATTAGAAGAATAAATATTATTAAAATATCAATACTACCCAAAACAATCTTCATGCTCAACGCAAATCCTATCAAAATAACACCAGCATTCTTCGCAGAGCTGGAACAAACAATCCTAAAATTTGTATGAAATCAGAAAAGACCCCAAATAGCCAAAGCAATCCTCAAAAAGTTAAAAATAGAACTACTCTATGACCCAACAACAATTGTATTACTAGGTATTTCTCCAAACGATACAGGTGTGCTGTTTCAAAGGGGCACACACCCCCTAATATTTATAGTAGCACTATCAACAATAGTCAAAGTATGGAAAGAGCCAAACTGTCCATTGACTGATGAATGGATAAAGAAGATGTGGGGTGTGTGTGTGTGTGTGTGTGTGTGTGTGTGTGTGTGTGCGCGCGCGCGCGCGCGCACAATGGAATATTACTCGGCAATCAAAAAGAATGAAATCTTGCCATTTGCAACAGCTTGAGTGAAACTAGAATGTATTATGCAAAATGAAATAAGTCAGAAAAAGACAAATATCATATGACTTCACTCATACGGAATTTAAGATACAGAATAGATGAATAAAGGGGTAGGGAAGCAAAATAATATAAAAACAGAGGGAGACAAAACAGAAGAAGAAACTGAGGGTTGCTGGTTTTGGGTGGGGAATGGGCTAAGTGGGCAAGGGGTGTTAAGGAGGACACTTGTTAGGATGAGCACTGAGTGCTATATGTAGGGGACAAATCACTAGATTCTACTCCTGAAATGATTATTGTACTATATACTAACTAACTGGGATATGAATTTTTAAAAAAGAACAGAATGTGCTCTTAAGTGTTCTTATCACTTAGGAAAATACAAGGGTATAGGAGCCCTGTGGCAGAAACTTGCAGCTCTTTATAAATACTTGCATATATTTCTTTTTTTTTCCTTCTCAGAATATATTTATTTTTGAGGAAACTTTTTTTTAAGTTTGTTTATTTCAGAGAGAGAGAGAGAGATTTATTTCCGAGAGAGAGAGAGAGCACATGTGTGTGTGAGCAGGGGAGGGACAGAGAGGAAGAGGGAGAGAGAGGATCTCACCCAGGCTCCACAATATTAGTGCAGAGCCCAACATGGGGCTTGAACTCATGAACTGAGATCATGACTTGAGCTGAGGTGAAGAATCAGAAGTTCAACTGACTGAGCCACCCAGGTGCCCCATCTAAGGAAACTCTTTAAAGTTAAAAAAAAAAAAATCTTTATTTTGTCTTAATTCCAATATAGTTAACATGTAGTGTTATATTAGTTTCAGGTGTACAATGTCATCATAAAACAATTCTGTATATTAATCATTCCTTATCAAGATAAGTGTACTCTTAATTCCCTTCACTTGTTTCACCAATACCCCCACCCACCTCACCTGTAGTTAAGAATTTATTTTTTGGTTTGTCTTTTTTCCCCTTTATTCATTTGTTTTATTTCTTAAATTCCAAATATGAATGAAATTTGTCTTTTTCTGGGGGCTGACTTATTTTGCTTAGCAGAACACTCTCTATCTCCATCCGTGTTGTTGCAAATGGCAAGATTTCATTCCGTGTTATAGATGAATAATATTATACTGTATCTATACAACAACTTTATCCATTTATCTATTGATAGATACTTGGGCTGCTTCCATAATTTAGCTATTGTAAATAATGCTGCAATAAACATAAGGTTGCATATATCCTTTCAAATTAGTATTTTCCTATTCTTTGGGTAAATAGCCAGTAGTGCAATTACTGGATTATATGGTAGTTCTATTTTTGGAACCTCTATACTGTCTCCCACAGTGGCTGCACCAGTTTGCATTCTCACCAACAGTGCAAGAGGGTTCCTTTCTCTCATAACCTCGTCAACGCTTGTTTCTTGTGGAGTTTTTTAGTCATTCTGACAGGTTTGAGGTGATATCTCATTGTGGTTTTGATTCACATTTTCATGATGATGAGTGATCTCAAGCATTTTTTCATGTGTCTGTAGGCCATTTTTATGTATTCTCTGGAGAAATGTCTGTTCATGTTTTCTGCTCATTTTTTAATTGGACTATTAGTGTTTTGGTGTTGAGGTGTATATCTTCTTTATATATTTTGAATCTGAACCTTTTATTGAATATATCATTTGCACATATCTTCTCCCATTTAGTTTTTTTTGTTTTGTTGGTTGTTTCCTTTGCTGTGCAGAAGCTTTTTACTTTGATGTAGTCCCAATAGTTTATTTTTGCTTTTGTTTCCATTACCTCAGGAGACCTGTCTAGCCACTGTCAAAGAAATCACTGCATATGTTCTCTTCTAGGATTTTTATGGTTTCAGGTCTCACATTTGGGTTGTTAATTCATGTTGAGTTTATTTTTGTGTATTGTGTAAGAAAGTCCGGTTTCATTCTTTTGCATGTAGCTGTCCAATTTATCCAACACCATTTGTTGAAGATACTGTCTTTTCCCTATTGCATATTCTTGCCTCCTTTGTTGAAGATTAATTGGCCATGTAATTGTGGGTTTGTTACTAGGTTCTTTGTTATGTTGATCTGTGTCAGTACCAGACTGTTTTGATTACTATAGCTTTATAAAATAACTTAAAGTCTGGGCTTGTGATACCACCAGATATGCTTTTCTTTTTCAAAATTTCTTTGGCTGTTCAGAGTCTGTTGTGGTTCCATTTAAGTTTTAGGATTGTTTGTTCTAGTTCTGTGAAAAATGCTGTTGGTATTCTGATAGGGATTGCATTAAATCTGTAGATTGCTTTGGGTAGTATGGACATTTTAATAGTATTCTTTCAATCGATGAGAATGGATTGTCTTTCCATTTCTTTGTGTCCTCTTCAGTTTCTTTCACCAGTGTGTTACAGTTTTCAGACAGATCTTTCTTTTTTTCTTAACCTCCTTGATTAAGTTTATTCCTAGGTATCTCATTACTTTGGGTGCAATTGTTAATGGTATTGTTTTCTTCATTTTTTTTCCCTGCCGCTTTATCTTCAGTATATAGAAATGCAATGGATTTCTGTGTTTTGATTTTGTATTCTGTGGCTTTAGTGAATTCCTTTATCAGTCTAGTAATTTTTTGGTGGGATCTGTAGGGTTTCTATATGAGTATCATGCCATCAGAAATAGTGTAAGTTTTACTTCTTCCTTGCCAATTTGAATGAATTTCATTCCTTTTTGCTATCTGATGGCTGTGGCTAGCACTTCTAGTATTATGTTGAATAAAAGTGGTGAGAGTGGACATTCATGTCTCGCTTCTGATCTTAGCGGGGAAAGTCTCATGTTTTCGCAATTGAGTATGATGTTAGCTGTAGGTTTTTCCTATATGGTCTTTATCAAGTTGAGATATATTCTGACTAAACTTACTTTGTGGGAGGTTTTATTTTTTATCATGAATGAATGTTAAAATTTGTCAAATGCTTTTTCTGCTTCTATTGAAGTGATTATATGGTTTATATCATTTTGCTTGTTGATGTGACATATCATCTCACATTGATTGATTTGTGAATATTGAATCACCCTTGCATCCCACGAATAAATCCCACCTCACTGTGGGGAATTACTTTTTTACTGTAGGGGCAGATTTGGTTTGCTAATATATTGTTGAGGATTTTTGTGTCTCTGTTTATCAGAGATACTGGCACATAGTTCTATTTTTTGTGGTGTCTATAACTGGTTTTGTTATCAGGGTAATGCTTTGCTTATGGGATGAATTTCAAATTTTTCCTTTGTCTTCTGTTTTTTGGAATAGTTTGTGAAAAGGTATTAACTCTTTTTAAATGTTTGGTAAAATTCACTGTGAAGCTCTGTGGTCCTCGATTTTTATTTTGGTAATATTTTGATTACTGATTCAGTATCATTGCTGTTGGCATATTAAAAATTTTCTGTATTATCCTGCTTAAATTTTGAGAGGTTCTATATTTCTTAGAATTTATCCATTTCTTCTAGGTTGACCGATTTGTTGGCATATAATTTTTCATATTTTCTTACAGTTTTTGGTATTTTTATTTTGTTGGTTTTTATTTCTCCTCTTTTATTTTTTATTTTATTTGTATCCTCTCCTTTTTTGATGAGTTTGGCTAAATTGTTTTCAATATTGTTGATCTTTTCAAAATACCAGTTCCTGGTTGCATTGATCTGTTCTAGTTTTTAGTTTCTATTTCATTTATTTCTGCTCTAGTCTTTATTATTTCCTTCCTTCTACTGGTTTAGGGTTATTCTTTTTCTAGCTTCCTTAGGTGTAATATAAAGTTGTTTATTTCAGATTTTTATTGCTTCTTGAGGTAGGCCTGTCTTCCTATAAACTTCTCTCTTAGAGCAGCATTTGCTGTACTCCAAAGATTTTGGACTATTTTCTTTTTTTTAAATTTATTTTTTAATGCTTATTTATTTTTGAGACAGAAACAGAGCACAAGCAGGGGAGGGGCAGAGAGAGGGAGACACAGAATCTGAAACAGAGCCTGATGCAGGGCTCAAACCCATGAACTGCAAGATCATGACCTGAGCCAAAGTTGGACACTTAACTGACTGAACCACTGAGGCATCCCTGGACCATTATGTTTTCATTTGTTTCTGTATATATTTTTATTTTATTTCCTGTTTGACCCATTTATTGTTTATTAGTATGGTATTTTTTAAATGTTTATTTATTTTGAGAGAGAGGGAGAGAGAATCCCAAGTAGTCTGTCAGTACAGAGCCCAACACAGGGCTTGATCTCACCAACTGTAAGATAATGACCTGTGCCAAAATCAAGAGTTTGATGCTCAACCATCTGAGCCACCCAGGCGCCCATGTAGTATGGTATTTAACCTCATGAATTTTTGGTCTTTCCAGAATTTTTCTTGTGGTTGATTACCAGTTACACAGCATTGTGGTCAAAAAAAAAATTGCATGGTGTGACTTGGATCTTTTTGAATTTGATGAAGCATATTTTGTGACCTAATAGGGGTTCTCTTCTGGAGAATGTTTCATGTGCACTTAAAAAGACTGTGTATTCTGCTGTTTTAGGATGGAGTGTTCTAAATATATATACTAGATCCATCTGGTCCAATGTGTCATTGAAAGTCACTCTTTCCTTATTGATTTTCTATTTGTAAGATGTATCCATTGATGGTAAGAGGAGTGTTGAAGTCCCTTGCTATTACTGTATTACTCTCAATTATTTCTTTATGTTAATTATTAGCTGCTTTATGTATTTGGTGCCTTCATGTTGGGTGCATAAATATTTACAGTTGCTATATCTTCTTGTTGGATTGTCCCCTTTATGATTATATAGTGTCCTTCTTTGTTTCTTGTTACAGTCTTTGTTTTATAATTTTTTTAATGTTTATTTTTCAGAGAGAGACAGAATGTGAAGGGGAGGGGAAGAGAGGGAGGAAGACACAGAATCTGAAGCAGGGTCCAGGTTCCAAGCTGTCAGCACAGAGCCAAATGCAGGGCTCGAATTCAAGAACCGTGAGATCGTGACCTAGCCAAAGTCAGAGGCTCAACCAGTTGAGCCACCCAGGTTCCCGTACAGTCTTTGTTTTAAAGTCTGTTTTGTCCAAGGTGCACCTAGATGGTGTAGTCAGTTAAGTGTCCAACTCTTGAGTTTGGCTCAGGTCATGATCTCATGATTAAAGCCCCACATCAGGCTCTGTGCTAATGGTGGGGTGCCTGCTTGGAATTATGTCTCTCTCTCTCTCTGCCCATCCCCAGATTGTGCTCTCTCCCTCTCTCTCAAAATAAATAAATAAAACCAAAAAGAATAAAGTCCATTTTGTCTGATATAAGGATTACTACCCCGGCTTGCTTTTCACTTCCATTTGCATGATAAGTGATCTTTCATCCTTCACTTGCAATCTGCGTGTGTCTTTGGGTCTGAAAGGAATCTCTTGTAAGCAGCATATGGATGGGTCTTTTTTTAAATCCATTCCATCACCCTGTGTCTTTTTATTGGAGTATTAATCTATTTACATTTAAAGTAATTATTGATAGGTATGTACTGTTAGCTATTTTGTTATTTGCTTTTTGGTGTTTTCATAGTTCTTCTTTGTTCCTTTCTTCTCTTGATCTCTTCTCTCATGGTTTGTTGGCTTTCTTTAGTGATATACTCCGATGATTCCTTTTTCTTTATTTTTTGCATATCTGTCCTGGTTTTTTGTTTTGTTTTGTTTTTGTTCTGTTTTTTGATTTGTGGTTACTATCAGTTTTGTATATAACATCTGCGTATAGCAATCTATAATAAGTGAATGGTCCCTTATGTTTGAACCCATTCTTTACTACTCTCCTTCCATCACCACCCCCATTTTAGATACATGCTGTCATACTTTACATCCCTTTATTTGGTGAACCCCTTGACTTATGCTTATTTTTACTGCTTTTGTGCTTCCTACATTCCTTACTTCTACCTGTGGACTTTACTTTCTACTCAGTGAATCCTCTTTTCACATTTCTATAGTGCTGGTTTAGTCATCATAAATTCCTTCAACTTTTGTTTGCCTGGGAAACTCTCTCCTTGTATTCTGAATGATAGTCTTGCTGGATAGAGTATTCTTGGTTGCAGGCTTTTTTTTTTTTTTTTCCTTTTAGCACCTCGAATATATCATGTCACTCCCTTCTGGCCTGCACACTTTCTGCTGAAAAAATCAGCTGATGGCCTTTTGGGATTTCCTTTGAGTGTAACCATTTTCTTTTTCTTGCTGTTTAAAAAATTTTTTAATCACTACTTTTTGCCATTTTAATTACTGTGCATTGTAGCATACCTCCTTGGATTGATTTTGTTTGGGTCTCTCTCTACCTCCTGGATCTGGATTTCTGTTTTCTTTCTGAGGTTTGGGAAATTTTCAGTTATTTTTTCTTCAAGTAAATTTTTTGTTCCCTTTTCTCTCTCTTCTCTTTATGGGTCCCCTGTAATACAAATGTTATGCTTGGTGGCATTGCAAAATTTCCTGAATCTATTCTCATTTTGCAGTTTTTTCCCCCCCTCTCATCTGTTTAGCTTGACTAATTTCTATTTCTTGGTCCTATAGGTTGCTGATCCTTCTGCTTCTTCTGGTCTACTATTTTTTCCATGCAGTGTATTTTTAGTTTCATTTATAGTATTCTTCATCTCTGATTGGTTCTTTTCGTGTCCACTGAGTATATTTATGATCATAACTTTAATGGCTGTTTCAGTCATGTTACTTCTCTGTTTCACTTGGGTCTCATGCTGTGCTTTTGTCCTGTTGTTTCATTTGGGATATACTCCTCTGTATCTTCATTTTGTCTAAATCTCTATGCCTGTTTCTCTGTGTTAGGAAAGCCAGATATGTCTTTTGCTCTTGAAAGTATTGGCCTTATGAAGGAGAGGTCCTGTAATGACCTGCAATGCCATGTCCCCTGTTCATCAGGACCTGGTGCTTTGGAGGTGTCACTTCTTTGTGTTGCATGTACCCTGCTATTGTGGCTGACCTGTTTTTTTCCTTCAGTCCAGTTGACAAAGTGGCTCTCTTTGCCTTTGTGTGCAGTCTTGGTCTCTGTGGTATTAAAAGCCCAGTCTGGGGTCTCCTTGGCCTTGAGTTGAGTCATTCCAGGCATTTGCCAGAGGGATAGTAGCACCAAACTTCAGGACACTTGCCCTACATTGTCTTCTGAGAAAGTTTGTTTGGTGGGCAGGGCCTGTAGTCAGACCAGCTTTCTACTCCCAGTTCACTGCTGGGGCACTAGTTGGACTGGTGTATGTGGTTCTCGCCTTCTCCATGGGGCAGGAGTCACTTTGAAGTGGTCTGTTCCCTTTGGGGGCTGTGTACACACTGCCAGGGTATGGAACCATTTTGGATGGACTCCAGCCAAGAATATATTGGAGAGCATTGTTCTGCCAAGTGCGTGGGGGAGGGAAGTGTGGTGTTGGAAATTTTTGCACTGGTCTTCTGAAGAAAGAAACCTGTAGCACCAGGGCTGAGGCAAGCCAGGTTGGAGGAGGATCAAAGGGGAGTGGGATGTGGCAGGACTCAGAAAGTTAGGTAGCAAGTGTTGGTGCTCTCATGGTTCCTGCGATTGGCTATGTGTTTATACTTTGGGGCAGGGGAGGGAAATCAAACTGGCCATCTCCTTTGTTCCTGGAAGAATGTCCTAATGATCAAGGACTAGCTTTGAGATTAATAAATAACTCTCCCTTCTGTATGCCTCAGACATTTTTCAAACTGCTACTTCTATGCTGCATTTCTGTGGGGCTATATGTTGTGTTACCTCTTTAAGGGTGGGGACTCCATTTCCTCTTGCCCTCCTGGCTCCCCCAGAGCTGAGCAAGGCTGGGTTTTTTTAATTCCAGGTTTTAAGTCCTGCCGGTTGTAGGATCTCTTTAAGTTCAGCCCCACTGGTTTTCATAGCCAGTTGTTATGGGTTTTTGTCTTCTCCCGTGGACTTCCCAGTGTGACAGTCTCTTTCTTTAACCTGTCCATGCCTATGGGTTCCTCCTTCCTGGGAATAGTCCCCCAGATCCATTTCACTCCACCCCCTTCCTATTCTCTTCAGTGTGACATCTTCTTGACATTTAGTGTGTGGAGTTTGTTTGCCAGTCTTTGGGTGATTTTCTGGTTTTTCTTACACTAGATAACACCAGTATCCACAGGACAAGGTAAGCTTAGGGTTGTCCTACTCTGCCATCTTCCCAGCAATCTCTTCTAAAAGAAGCTTTTAAAATACATTTTTACAAATGGGGTTTTAGACTTTCAATTACCTATATTTTATAGTGCATATTTAGGAGAAGCCCTTAATTATCAGACAATGTCTTGCTCTCTCTTTGAGACTTATAATCTCTGAATATCATTTTAAAACTATAAATTATAAAACATTTGTATAAATTATAGAGCACTAAGTTCACAGCTATGTTTTAAAAACAGTGTTCTTTGTATTGGAAAATGAGCAGAAAGATTAATAGATGGTATCAGGAACCCATTTGTCTGCAGATAAGAGAAACTCAACCGAGTTGATTGAACAGATAACAAAAACCTGGGGTTCAAAAGGGAGGCAGTAGGGATCCAGGCTGTTGCCATGGCTCAACAAAGCCATCAGGAGCGCAGGCTTCTTTGAATGCTTCCATACTGTCATTCTCGGCATGCCTGCCTCTGCCATGAGCTGTGTGTTGTTTGGTAACAAGGTGGCTGCTGCCCTTAAGAGCCTCTCACCCATGTTCTGGCAGCCGTCAGGAAGAAGAGGAAAGGCAAAAGCTACCTACTAACAAAGCCTTATTTTGTTTTTTATTTTAAGTTTTTTTGTAATGTTATTTTGAGAGAGAGAGCATGTGCATGCACAAGCAAGTGAGAGAGGGGCAGAGAGAGAGGGAGAGAGAGAATCCCAAGCAGGCTCCAGTATGGGCTTGATCTCACAACAGTGAGATCCTGACCTGAGCCAAAATCAAGAGTTAGACACTTAACCAAATGAGCCACCCATGAACCCCCAAAGCCTGAATTTTGAAATTCAGGCAAGAATATCTTCCCTAGGGTCTTCCCCCCTCCATCTTCTTGGCCAGAACTGAGTTAAGTGGCCATGCTTAGCAGCCAGGGCTGGGAGACTGGATAGTTTGAATTGTTCTGTTAGTGAGAATGTGAGAATATGGGAATAGATACAGAATAGGCAATAAGCAGGGCCTGCTGAACTTACCTGAATTAAAGTTACTTCTGTGATTTAAAACTTCACATGTATATATTTATTTGACCAGTGCATGAGTAACCTTCTTCATTTGATTTATAATTGGCCACTGTTATGATTTCCCTCCCCAAAAGAGAACTATCTTACAGCACTTCTCAGCTCTGTTCTTATAGCTTTCTCTGTGTGACACCTGGATATTTATCCTTTCTCTCTTTTTAAATAGAAGGACCTTTGGTTATTTTTAAAATAAAATGAGGACTCTTTTGGTTAATTTGTGCGGTGAGAATGAAGATGTAAACAGACCTAATTAAGGAAACGCTAGAGGCCTTAACGCACAAGCCGAAGTGTATAGAATGATTAATAGACAACAAAATGTTAACTTTTCCTAGCTTTGTTCTATGTTTTAATTCCTTTTGAATTTGCTCATGTAAAAGCCAAAGTGGGTGTTCTCTCTATTTTAAAAATATTATTATTTTTTATATTTACATCCAAGTTAGTTAACATGTAGTGTAATAATGATTTCAGGAATAGAATTTAGTGATTCATCACTTACGTATAACACCCAGTGCTCATCCCAACAAATATCCTCCTTCATGCCCCTTGCCCATTTAGCCCATCCCCTCACCCTAAGCCCCTCCAGCAACCCTCTGTTTGTTCTCTGTATGGAAGAGTCTCATGGTTTGTCTCCTTCCTGTTTTTGTATTATTTTTGCTTACCCTCCTTTATTTATGTTCATCTGTTTTGTATCTTAAATTCCACATATAAATGAAGTCATATTTGTCTTTGACTGACTGACTTAGCATAATACACTCCTGTTCCATCCACGTTGTTGCAAATGGCAAGATTTCATTCTTTTTTTTTTTTTT
>NW_027528873.1:3167911-3200694 GCF_008692635.1 Crocuta crocuta | reverse complement strand
TTAACTATATTTATTCTTCCTATCCATGAGCATGGAATGTTTTTCCATTTCTTTGTGTCTTCTTCAATTTCCTTCATAAGTTTTCTATAGTTTTCATCATACAGATCTCTTGTATCCTTGGTTAGGTTTATTACTAGGTATTTTATGGTGTTTTGTGCATTTGTGAATGGGATCAGTTTTTTTATTTCTCTTTCTGTTGCTTCGTTGTTGGTGTATAAAAATGCAACCGATTTCTGTACATTGATTTTGTACCCTGCAACTTTGCTGAATTCATGGATCAGCTCTATTAGGCTTCTGGTGGAGTCTGTTGGGTTTCTATGTAGAGTATCATGTTGCCTGAGAAAAGTGAGAGTTTGACTTCTTCTTTGCCAATTCTGAAGCCTTTGATTTCCTTTTGTTGTCTGATGGCTGATGCTAGGACTTCCAGCACTATGTTAAACAACAGTGGTGAGAGTGGACATCCCTGTCGTGTTCCTGATCTCAGGGGGAAAGCTCTCAGTTTTTCCCCATTGAGGATGATGTTAGCTGAGGGCTTCTCATAGATGGCTTTTATGATGTTTAAGTAAGTTCCTTCTATCCCAACTTTCTCAAGGGTCCTTATTAAGAAGGGATGCTGTATTTTGTCAAATGCTTTTTCTGCATCTATCAACAGGATACATCACATCAACAAAAGAAAAGATAAAAACCGTATGATCTTTGTCCATTCATCTATTGGGTTCTGAAAAAAATATTTCTGGGCTCTTTTTAGCTGGTAAACAAACTTTCCGTGTAGATTTTAATAATGATATCTAAAGAGTTTAAGCAACTCTCTCTAGAGTGGGGACTCCTGTTCAGAATATTTCAAGTGTTAATCAACCTTTCCTTTCTGTTCTCTCCCTCCCTCCCTTCCCCCCACCCCACACACACAGTGCTGTTTATAATGAAGTATTTTTGGAGAAATGATCATTTGAATATATAACAGTCCATCCAATTAATTTAATTTTTTTAACTTTTTTAAAATGTTTAATTTTGAGAATGAAAGAGCGTGAGTGGAAGAGGGACGCGCGCGCGCGCGTACGCACACACACACACACACGCACACACACACACAGATTCGGAAGCAGGCTCCAGGCTCTGAGCTGTCAGCACAAAGCCTGATGCTGGGCTCGAATCCATGAGCCACGAGATCATGACCTGAGCTGAAGTTGGACGCTTCACCGGCTGAGCCACACAGACTTCCATATGTAGTTTTTAATGAGGGTTTCTTTGGAGTGGTTGCTTTTGTTTTTGTCTCTCACTGCTTTCTTTGTGGTTACTACTAATCTTTTTACATCTAAATTTAGAAAAATTTAGTGTTTTCCACCATTTCTGGGTGAGAACTACCATCATCTAGTTAGTCAAATCTGTAAAAAGCCAAAGGTAGAAGGGCTGGTTTTCTTAACTTTACCTCCCTCCCCTCCTATCTCCCTCTTTCCTTTTCTCTGAATTAGTCAAAATAACAGTCTGGAGGCCGTGAGTTTTATGATTTGGGGGATGTTTTAAGGCACACGGTTTTGTTTCAAACAGAAGACCCTGTTTGAGGGTGCTGTTTGAGGGAAATATTTTTTATCTCAGGAAATGTACAGCCTGGATACCATACGATATGCCTACAAAGTGTGCCATCATCCTGGGTGGGCACATTCTTAGGCTCTTTTTTCACACCTCCCCTCCACCATGGGAGAGACACCCTCAGGCTAGTCTGCTTTAGCATTCTTCCTGGGAAGTTTATTTTAGGGGAAGAAAATATTCAAACCCATCTGTCTTGGGTTGAAATTTTCCCTGTGTACAGATCAAATCCTACTGGGGTCCTGTTGCGGAGCCCAGGTGGCCTTTAAGAGGGACTGAGAGTGCAAGGTGAGCATGTGCCCCCATCCCCAGGAAAATTCAGGGGCTCCACCCCACTTAGCATACAGTTCCTTTTTTAAAATTTAAATTCCAGTGTAGTTAACATACAGTATTATAGTAGTTTCAGGTATACAATATAGTAATTTGTCAGTTGCATACATTAAAACAAGGTCATTCCCTATTTTGCCCATCCCTCCATCCCCCTCCCCTCTGGTAACCATCCCTTTGTTCTCTATAGTTAAAAGTCTGTTTCTTGGTTTGTCTCTCCCTCTCTCTCTCTTTTTCCCCCTCTTTGCTCCTTTGTTTCTTAAATGCCACCACATGTGAGTGAAATCATATGGTATTTTCTTTCTCTGACTTATTTCTCTTAGCATTATACTCTGTAGCTGCATCTATATTATTGCAAATGGCAAGATTTCATTCTTTTTTATGGCTGAATAATCTTCCATTGTGTGTGTATATGTATGTATGAACATATACAAACATACATACCACATCTTCTTTATCCAGTCCTCTGTGGATGGACACTTGGGTTGCTTTCATAATTTTGCTATTGTAAATAATGCTGCTATAAAGCTAGGAGTGCATATATCCCTTTGATTTAGTGTTTTTATAATTTTTTGGTAAATACTCATTAGTGCAATTACTGGATCATATGCTATTTCTATTTTAAATTTTTTGAGGAAATGCCATACTCTTTTCCAGAGTGGCCTTACCAGTTTGCATTCCCACCAGCAGCGTAAGAGGGTTTCTTTTTCTCCACATGCTCATTGACACTAGTTTCTTATGTTTTTGAAATTAGCCATTCTGACAGGTATGAGGTGATATTGTAGCTTTGATTTGGATTTCCCCAATGATGAGTGACTGTTGAGTATCTTTTCATGATCTGTTGGCCATCTGGATGTTTTCTTTGGAGAAATGTCTGTTAATGTCTTCTGTCCATTTTTAATTAGATTATTTGTTATTATTAGAGTGTTGAGTTGTCTAGGCTCTTTATATTTTGGATAATCACCCTTTCTTGGGTATGTCATTTGCAAATATCTTCTCATATTCCATAAGTTAGTTGCCTTTTAGTTTTATTGATTATTTCCTTCTCTGTGCAAAATCTTTTTATTTTGATGTAGTACTAAAAGTTCATTTTTGGTTTTGTTTCCCTTGCCTCGGGAAACATAACTAGAAAAATATTGCTGTGGCCAATGTCAGAGACATGTCTGCGTGTGTTTTCTTCTACAGTTTTTTATGGTTTCAGGCCTCACATTTAGGTCTTTAGTCCATGATGAGTTTATTTTTTTGTATGGTGTAAGAAAGAAAGTAGTCAGTTTCATTCTTTTGTATGTTGCTGACCAGTTTCCCAGCACCATTTGTTGGAGAGGGTGTCTTCCCCATTGCATATTCTTGCCTCCTTTGTTGAAGATTAATCTAATTGTTGAGCTTCTTACTGGGCTCTTTTATGTCTGTTTTTGTGCCAGTTCTGTGAAAAATGCTGTTCGTATTCTGATAGGGATTGCATTAAATCTGTAGATTGCTTTGGGTAGTATGGACATTTTAACGATATTTGTTCTTCTAATCCATGAGCATAGAATGTCTTTCCCTTTGTGACATCTTCATTTCTTTCATCAATGTTTTAAAGTTTATACAGTAGAGGTCTTAGATCTCTGTAGTTAGGTTTATTCCTAGATATCTCATTATTTTGGATGCAATTGCAAATGGGATTATTTTCTTAATTTCTTTTTCTGCTGCTTCATTATTAGTGTATAGAAATGCAACTGATTTCTGTTCATTGATTTTGTATCCTGGGACTTCAGTGAATTCATTTATCAGTTCTAGTAGTTTTTTGGTGAAGTCTATAGGATTTTCTAGATGCAGGACCATGTCATCTGCAAATAGTGAAAGTTTTACTTCTTCTTTACCAATTTGGATGCCTTTTATTTATCTTTGTTGCCTGATTACTGTGGCTAGGACTTCTAGTACTATGTTGAATAAAAGTGGTAAGAATGGATATTCTTGTTTTACTCCCAGTCTTAAGGAAAAAGCTCTCAGTTTTTCACCAATGAGTATGTTAGCTGTGAATTTTTCCTATATGGTCTTTATTATGTTGAGATATGTTCCCTCTGAACCAACTTTGTTGAGGATTTTTATCATGAATGGATTTTGTACTTCATCAGATGCTTTTTCTGTGTCTGTTGAAATTGATCACATGGTTTTTATCCTTTCTCTTACTCATGTGATGTATCATATTGGTTAGTTTGCAGTTACTGAACCACCCGTGCATCCTGAGAATAAATCCCATTTGATCATGATGAATGATTTCTTTAATGTGTTGTTGGATTCAGTTTGTTTGTTAAGGATTTTTGGATATGTGTTCATCAGAGATACTGGCCTATAATTTTCTTTTTTGGCAGTGTCTTTATCTGGCTTTGGTATCAGGGTAATGCTGTTCTCAGAATGAATTTGGAAGTTTTCCTTCCTCTTCTATTTTTCAGAATAGTTAGAGAAGAATAGATATTTATTCTTCTTTAAATGTTTGGTAGAATTCCTCTGTGAAGTATCTGATCCTGGACTTTGGTTTGTTGGGAGGTTTTTGATTACTAATTCAATTTCATTGCTGGTAATTGGCATGTTCAAATTTTAAATTTCTTTCTGCTTCAGTTTTTGGGAGGTTCTATGTTTCTAGAAATTTATCCATTTATCTTAGGTTGTCTAATTTGTTGGCATATAGTTTTTCATAATATTCTTTTATAATTGGATTTTTGTGACGTTGGTTATTATTTCTCCTATTGCATTTGTAATTTTGTTTTGAGTTTTTCTCTCTCTGCTCTTAATGAATCTGGCTAGAGGTTTTTCAGTTTTGTTGATCTTTTCCGGTTTCATTGATTTTTTTTTTTTGATCTATTGTGTTTTTTTGATTCTATGTCATTTATTTCTACTCCAATCATTATTATTTACTTCCTTTGCTGGATTTGGGTTTTGTTTGTTCTTTTGCTAGCTCCTTTAGGTGTAATATTAATTTCATATTTGAGTTTTTTTTTGTTTCTTGAGTTAAACCTGTATTGCTATAAACTTCTCTCTTAGAAGTGGTTTTGCTGTATCCCAAAGATTTTAAATCACTGTGTTTTCGTGTTTAGTTATTTCCATGTACTTTTTTATTATTTTATTTCCTGGTTGACACATTCATTGTTGAGTAGCATGGTATTTAACCTCCATGTATTTGTGGTCTTTCCAGATTTTTTCTTGTGGTTGATTGCTAGTTTCATAGTGTGTGGTCAGAAAAGATGCATGGTTTGACTTCAATATTTTTTAATTTGTTGAGGCTTATCTTGTGACCCAATATGTGATTTATCCTGAAGAATGGCCATGTGCACTTGAAAAGAATGTTTATTCTGCTGTTGTAAGATGGAATGTTCTGAATATATCTGTTAGATCCATGTGGCCCAATGTGTCATTCAAAGCCACTGTTTTCTTATTAATTTTCCATTTGGATGATGTATCCATTTATGTAAATGGAGTGCTAGAGTCGCCTCCTATTATTGTATTACACTTAATTAGTTCCTTTAAGTTTCTTATGAACTATCTTATGTATTTAGGTTTTCTATGTTGGGTGCATAAATAATTACAATTGTTAAACATCGTGTTGGATTGTTTCCTTTATTATTATATATTGGCCTTCATTGTCTCTTGTTACAGTATTTGTTTCAAAGTCTCTTTTGTTCTATAGGAGTGTTATCATTCCAGCTTTCTTTTGACTTCCATTTGCATGATAGATGTTTTTCCATTCCCTTACTTTCAATTTGCAGGTGTCTTTAGGTCTGTGATGAGTCTCTTGTAAGCAGCATATGGATGGGTCTTTTTTTTTTTTTAATCCACTCTGTCAACCTGTGTTTTCCAGTTTGACCATTTAGTCCATTTATGTTCCAACTACTTATTAATAGGTATGTATTTATTACCATTTTGTTACTTGTTTGGTGGTTGTGTTTGTAGTTTTTCTCTGGTCCTTTCTTCTTTTGCTATACTTCATGGTTTGCTGAGTTTGTTTAATGATGCACATGGATTCCTTTCTCTTTATTTTCTGTGTAGCTATTACTATTTTTTGTTTTGTGGTTACCATTAAGTTTGTGTATAATATCTGCATATAGTAGTCTATGTTAAGCTGATGTTAATTCTAAACTCCCCTTTTTCTCCCTTCGATGTTTCTAGTATTTGGGATCATATTTCATATCCTTTCATTTTGTGCTTCTGTTGATTGAGTTTTACGGGTATGCTTTTTTTTTTTTTNTTTGTTTTGTTTGGTTGTTTTTTGGGGGTTTTTTTTTTTTTTTTTTTTTTTTTTTTTTTTTTTGCTTTTTTGCTTCTTATTTTTCTTAGTCTTATGTTTTCTATTTTCCACTCACCGAGTCCCCCATAATATTTCTTATAGGGCTGGTTTAGTGGTCATAGATTATTTTAACTTTTGTTTGTCTGTGAAACTCTTTGTCTTTCTATTCTGAATGAAAGTCTTGATGGATAGAGTATTCTTAGCTGCAGATTTTCGTCTTTCAGCACTTTGAATACATGGTGCTATTCCCTTTTGGTCTTCAACGTTTTTGCTGAAAAATCAGCTGGGAATTTTATGGGATTTCCTTTTTATGTAATCTCTTCTCTTGCAACCTTTATAATTTTCTTTGTCACTATTTTTGCTGTTTTAATTACTGTGTGTCTTGGTTGGGTTGAATTTGTTGGGGGGATCTCTGCCTCCTGAATCTGGACCTCTTTTTTCCCTCCCCAGATTTGGGAAGTTTTCAGCTATTATTTCTTCAAATACATTTTCGGCCCCCTTTTCTCTCTCCTCTCCTTCTGGGATCCCTATAATGTGAATGTTCTTATGCTTGATGGTTTCACTGAGTTCTCTGAGTATATTCTCATTATACAGTATTTGTCTCTCACCTGTCAGCTTGATTACATTCCATTACATGTCTTCCAGGTTACTGATACATTCCTCTGCTTCTTGTAGCCTATATTTATTCCATCTACTGTATTTTTACTTTCATTTATGGAGTTCTTCATCTTTGATGTTACTTTTTTTTATCTCATTGTCATGGATCTCACTGATGTCCTCCACCCTTTTCTGAAGTCCAGTGAGTGTCTATGATCATTACTTTAAATTCTCCATCATGCCTATTACTTGTTTCTGATTTGCTTAGATCTCCTGCTGTGGTTTTCTCCTTTTCATTTGGGACATAGTCCTCTGTCACCTCATTTTGTCTGCTTCTCTGTGTCTGTTTCTCTGTATTAAGAAAACAGATATGTATGCTGCTCTTGAAAGTAGTGGCTTTACAAAGAAGAGTTCCTGTGCCTTCCAGTGCAGTATCTCCTGTTTGCCAGAACCTGGCACTTCAGGAGGGTCACCTGTGTGTGTTGCTTGCATTTTGTTGTTGTGTCTGCCTGTTGTGGGCTATACTTGCTCTTTGTTGTGTTCATGAGATCCATGCAGGCTGGCTCTGAGGGGGCATGACTGCAGTAGAGCTTGGGAGTGGGATGGTGGTGTTAGCAGAATATGCACTGAGACTCTAGCCCAAGGCAGGATCCTCAAAGCACAGTGGATGCTAGGGAGAGGCAGGGGTGGCAGTGGCTGGGATGGCAGTGGGCAGTGGCAGCTGCAGGGGATGTGGCTTCGAGGGGGGGCCGTGACTGTGTGCAGCGTGTGGGCAGGGCATATGCTTGGTATTAGCAAAATTTGTAGTGAGCTCACTGCCAAGGCCAGCAGGCTTGGAGTGGATGAGTCCTCAGGAGAATGTGTGGGTGTGGTGTACTGCTAGCAAGTTAGGTAGCAAGTGTTTGTGTAGTGCTACCTCCCGAAGATGGCCCTGTGTTTATTCTGGGGGTAGGGGAGGAAAATGGTGCTTGCCAACTCCTTTGTTCCCTCAACTTGCTCTGAAATCAGAATAAACAGATCTTCTTCCCATTTCCCCCAGGTGTTGTTGAAACTGTCTCTTCTATGTTGCCTCTTCTTTAAGGGTGGGGACCAGGTATCTTGCCCAGTGCTGAGTCGGCTGACTTTTAAAGCTCCAGGTTCCAAGTTCACTGTTATACAAAGTCAGGGAATTCAGCCCCTCTTGTTTTCAAAGCTAGATGTTAGGATAATTTGTCTCCATGTGGGCTCCCTGGTGGCTTTCCCTCTCTGTGCCCACAACTCCCTCCCTCCTGTGGGCAGCTCTTCATTACATTTCTGCCCTTCCTAACCTCTCAGATGCAGCTTTTCTCTACATTTAGTTGTGGAGTTTGTTCTGCCAGTCTTCAGGTTTCTTTCTGATTTATTTATATGGATATGAGTGATATCTAATTGTAAATGTGGGAAAGTGTAAGCTCAGGCTCCTCCTCCTCTGCCGTCTTTCTAAGCTCCCAGCACACAGTTCTGAAACTGTTACTTTAAGTTAATTTTCTCAGCTAGAAGTGGATATTCCCCGGCACACCTCATTGATATCACCTTTATCCTTGAGCCTAGACATCATATTTTATCTTATATGAACAAGTTGAAAATGTGGCAAGAAAACTGTTGCAGGTGTGCAGGACACACACACCGGTTGCTAATCTCTGAAGAGCCTTGTCTGAGTTTCCTGGCAGTGAGGAGGCTGTCCTGCCACTCCCCTCTGTCAAACATGGCCTAGGTCAGAGGCACCTGATGGTGGAGGAAGCATGCTTCAAGTTGTGGTTTGCTCAAAACCTGTTAGAACCAGGCTTTTATGATAACCTTCCAGCTATTGTTGAGAGACAGATTGCACCAGAGGGCCTTTTTAATCAAAGTGTTCTCTTGCCAAGTGACAGAGTTGACTTATTTTTATAAAGTGAGAAGCTATTTTATCATTTATTAATAGAAGGGAAATATACAATGTCATTTTTCAATCTTTTAAACATGTCCGAGAAGACTTGTGACTGTCCATCACCAGCATTGCAGATAAGTAGCTACATTTTTCAGGAAGCAGCTTGCTCCTTGGGATAATTTCTTACTTCCTGCAGCCTTACCCCATGCCTGGTGAAGTGCAATGACCATGTGGACAAGCTCTGGAATGCAGAATTCCACACAGGAAATAGTATTATATGTAGGCTGTGGCCAACTCATCACCAGTATCATGATCTACACCGTAAGGCATCACTTTACCTTGAGGTCATTGTGCTCTTTTGGTGGATTGTGAGCATGGGACTGGCACAGATTTGACTGACAAAATCTGAGCCCGTTTGGAAATATCCCTATGCCTACTGTACACACTCACTGATTCTTCATCAGGTGAGAGCCTGGCTGAGATGCTGTGTTTCAGGAGGTGGAATCACAGGAAGAGTTTTGGAGTGAAAGTTGTAGGGGACAAAATGGAGAAAGAAAAGCAAGGCGGGGATCCCTCCAGATCTGTAGCCTGTATCTGTACTCCTGTCACGGTTCATTTCTGCTAGAGGAGGCACTGCTGGGAGGTACTTCTGGAAACTTAAATTCTCTAGTCTTCCCAATGAGCCTGTTTCTAAATACTTGCTGCTTTCAGCTAGCTAAAGGTGACTTTCTCCTCTGCAGCTATGGAGTTTGACTGGTACACTTCCCCTTTCTCTTCTCTCAGCTTAATTATCACTTTTTTAGGGAACTTTGACCTTCCCGATAATGGCAGTTCAGCCTATGATTGATGTTCATAGCTCCAGAGGGGCTTCCTTTGTAGTGCTCATAATAAGTGCAATTGTACACTTAGTCATGGGGTTATTTAACAACTACTCCTGTCCTCGACTAGACTGTGCATTCCGTGAGGGTGGGAAGCTGGCACTGCTGATGCCTAGCACAGTGTATGGAACACAGGAAGCACTGAATACGGCATTATGGAACATCTTTGGACAATCAATATATGAATAAATGAAGACTCTGAAGTTTCTCCTTGTTTCCAGGATTGTCATAGATTCCAGGATGTAGAGGTCAACAGAGACCATGGGGATGGCTTTTCAGTGTTACTGCTTTGGAAGAGGAGACCCATTTGTCCATGTCTCTAAGTGTATATTTCTAAATAGTTTGTTCTCCTGCTGGGTTTTAGGCTGTCTCTGGCTTACATTTTTTTAAAACTCTCATTTTAGTTTTGGAACTGTAGTTGTCTAACCAGAACTTCTCAGTTCCTATCTGGTATGTGCTTTGGGACTTTTTGTAGCCCAAGGTGCTAAAAAGGAAAACCACATTTGTCACTGGGCTCTGGCACCTGGACACTCTGCCTTTTCAGAGGCAACATTTCACTCTTCAAGGCTGGTTATTCCCTAGCAGTGTGGGCAGAAACCAGGTTCAGCAGCACTAGCACGGTATTCAGAATACCACATCTGTGGAGAAATCTGGGCTCTGCCACTCAACTGCAGGGTGACCTTGACAGGAGACCTAATCCCTCTGGAACTCAGTTCCTTCATTTATAAAATGGGGATGAAGGTGCTGGCCACATAGGATCACTGGTAGAATTGCATTAGAAAATACCAGGGAAGCACATGGTCCAAAGTAAACGCTCACCAAATCTTTGTACCTCTCTCTGTTCTTTCCCTTCCCTCTCTTTCTGCAAGTTCCTACACTGAGGAGATAAAGAGGAGTTCACCTATGGAGAATGTTGTCCAGGCTAGAACCCAGAACCATTGGATGAATTAACGAGTGAGTGCATGAAGAAGGACTGAATGAATGAGGGTGTGACCCACACTGTCTATTGCTAGGGGAGGTCCAAAAAGTAACGGACATAGCTGTGACGGTAATTATTTAGTGAATACCTAAAGGGCTAAACTTTGTGGCAGGTACTTCACAGATATTATCTGACTTATTTGTCGTAAGAGTCCTTTAAGAGAGGCATTATCACCATTTTATAAACAAGGAAAGGAAAGCTCAGTGAGATTGTCACATAGCAGTGATGCCATGACTAGTAAGTGGTTGTTTTACTAAGTATCATGAAAACAGGAGGGCACAGGTATGTACATGTATATGTGTGTATGTGTGTGTGGTATTTATCCGTGCCCAAGAAAACAGTAGGGATTCATGACATGATTGAGCAATAACTAAATGACTGCAAATGTTTCTGATAATTAGAAGGGTAAAGACAGATACAGTGAGGGGTAGAATAGGAATAATGGTTTGACATTGTGGCCTAGAGGAATAGAAGTCAAGGTCAATTTACAGAGGGCTGCACAACCTTTTTGTTGTATAGGGAAAAGAACTGGCATGAGGTCCCTGAGCAAGGTCAGAAGGTAGTGCTCACTACTGTGAGACAAGGCTGTGAGGCTTTGTGTGCCGAGTGTCCTGGTGAAGTCCCTAGGCACTTATGGCAGTCTCTGCAGAGAGGTCTTATCTAGGATGAAATTAATTGCTTGGTTCAGAATGGTTTCCCCAATGAGGCACTAACAAAGGGAAGAACTCTGTGCCTCAGCCTCAGGTCCTTATCTTGGGTAAAGAAAACTTATGAAGTAAAAGGTTCCATAGTCAAATTGGTTTGAGAAATATATGCAGTACTGATATTGGTATCAGTGTATTAGTTAGTATATAACATATAATTAATAGTATATAATAGATAATTATAATTTTGCAATTTGGTTATGCATAATATGTAAATATATAATTATAACTACAGACTATATATTATTTTACTGTTTACTATATGTGCTTACATATTTATCTATAATAAATATTAGGGCTTGTTAAGAACTCTCTTGAAAGAGAAAATCAGAAAGTCTGGCAATAATGGGCAGCCATTCTTGCATTGACACAGTTGGCTGGAGGAGAGGGGCAGTTTTCCCTCTGGACTTGGCATGCAGTTTTCTTTTCACTGAAGGCCCCATCTAGGTAGTTATGTTCACACTACTGGCCTTACCTCTGCAGGCATTTGAATTTGGCTTTGAACAGCATGTCCTGTGATATGTTCCCCTCACTCTCCACTCAGGGCACTTCACAATACTTCAGGATATGCTCTGGGGGTGCAGAGGATGGTAGGATCACATTGCACTGGGAAAGTAAAAGATGGCATCACTAATAAGCTCTGGAGCTCCCACTCCCCCTAGGGATAAGATTTCCATGGTCTCAGAGAGGGGAGGAGGGATGGCGTTCCAGGGAGCCGGAGCTGCAGGAGCAGCAGCATGGAGGTGGGAATGCTCACCGTGTGTTTGGGAACAAACACCAAGACGTGGGACTCATGTTGGCTGACTGGAGGATATGAGGATGAAACCATAGTTTCAGCCAGCTCATTGAGGACCTTGGGCTTGAGGTTTAATTCAGTTTGGTTTACTTATTACTCTCGGAGCCCTTTCTGTCTCAGGCTCTGCACTAGAATATGAACACAGGCGTGATTGAGATGAAACCTTTACCTGAGACTTTTGTCCATAGTTTGGTAGTTTAGGAGCTGGTTTTTGTACATGTGTGTAAGTTTTTGCCATGGACCCTCTATCAGGTTAACCCAATATGAAGCCCTATACTCAGGCCTGATAAACCCAGACCTTTTAAGTTTACAGAATGGAGCACATTCGCCCTGAGGACAGGGAGCCACTAGAGCTCCAGGGGCTTGTATAGAAAGAGTAGGTTCCCAGAAGTCTGTAGCCTATTGATGTGGGAGGCCGCCTTCTAGTCGAGCTTCAGTAGGCACGGGGTCTGAGGAGGGAAGCCAGGCAGCAGGTGGCTGCGGTGCTGAGGGATGAGGAGATGCTTCTGAAAGAGGCAAGAGGGAGTAGACACAGAAGGCAGATGAAGAATCTATCAGATGCAATAACATGGGCCAGATTGCTTTGGGAATAACAGGGTGGGGAAGTCAGGGCTCTGGTAGTGAGCTGCTACATTGGGCTCCAGGGAAGACCAAGGATGGTGTATTGGGAGTGGGGTTTGTGGACAGACAGACAAATGACAGAGAGGCACAGCCTTTTTAGGCTCTCTGAGATGTAATACAAAAATATCATTCAGTCTGATAAATGTGCTATCTTAACATCAGGCAGAAGAACTCCTGTTACAATGTGAATGATCTGTATTTGGGAGAAGATCGTTGTGAACTGCTTGGGGCAGAAGGATGGGCACGGATTTGGGCAGGGCACCAGGAAATAGAGAATTGGTGAAACTGCTTTTCAGAGAGAAAAAGAAGGGAAATCGTCTCCTCTGAGGAGGCTGAGTGGGGAGGAACATCGGGGAAGAAAGGGAAGGGTGGGGCAGGCAGGTGGGTGGCGCAGGGCTGGGGGAGGGTAGCCAGTGCCTGTTGTGATATGTGAAGGTTACTGTGTCATGTGCAGCATGGCTCATCCTCACAACTCTAACACTTCTAAGAAAACTTTTCTTGAATTTTTCTTCCTCCTTTCTGGAACCCAAGGGCAGGCTTAACCCCTGGGTCAGGTCAATATGAAATAAGAGGGAGAGGCAGCTGTAACTCACAGAACCTAGGGAAGTGCTCTAGATCTCCAGCAGCTCTGCATTGGGAGAGGAGCACACCCTCAGTGGGCTTAAGGCAGTACCTTAAGTACTTAAGGCAGTACCTGGGTATGAAGCAAGGTCAGCATGGACGAGACGGATGGAATGAGCTTGGAAACAGGGCTGTATTCAGTCTGCCTGCCCTCTCGCAATGCCGATAGCTCCTCTGCATCTCACCTTCTTCATGTTGCTAGTGAGAACTGCCTGCTTCAAGGATTAACAAAGACCACACACACCCAGCTCCAGCACTTTGTAGGCACTCAGTAAGTACATGAGAATTGCCTTGGTATTGGTCTCCAGTAACAGTGCTGCTGATTTGTATTCTGGGAGTAACAGGGTCCCATGATGGAAGCCTGGATGGGGCCAGCTCACGTCACCACCCTGCATGTCCCATACCCCTCTCTTCACCGCACAAGGATTTCAGACAGAGCCCCGAGAGAATGTTGACCTGGCTAAGCCATTCTCAGTGTCTTGCCTTATCAAATAGTCTGAAGGATGAAAACTCTCAGATGTCATCTTTACTGTGAAATTCTAAAATCATATTTATTGACCAATTCACAGAAAGTGTCATAACGACCACCAGCATGAATCAGTTTGTAGGCATTTACAAGTCAAGGCTGAAAATAAATATCTGTCTGTGTCGAATAGGCATTTAACAAATTACTTGGAAACTGCAAGAATCTTAATTGTTAGAAATTGAAAGTTTGTGACTCAAACATGGGTAAAATCACAGTCATGGGAAGAAGCCCAACAGATTCCTGTGATGTCTCTTATTTTCTTCCTATATCTTTATATACATAGAGATCCTCAGTGCCCTTCACTCTGTGTCAGCCTGGAGTGGACAGGACATCTCAATTAGGGGAGGGCTGAGAAGTGTGGGGAGGGGAAAGGTCATTTTCTCTGATCATCTGCAATTGGGCAACCTCATTCATTGAGCAAGATGACAATGTACTTTTCTGAAATTAAATTTAACATTCTATAAATGCATACAGTCCTCCTAACAAGATAGTCCAAAGTTTGCATTGTATCACATCATACACAGTAGTATATTTAGCAAATAAGTACATTTTCTAGACTAAAAGAATTCATTTTTTGAGGCAACTAGATGAGCTCAGAAGTCTGACATGCGCCAGATACACATCGGCCCACCCCCGGAGGTGGCATCTCTGTGGGTAATGGGAAAGGCTGAGAGAAGACATCACTAGACCTTTTAGACTGACAGAACCCAGAATGGTTCCATTGAGTTCCAGAATTGTGCCTGAAGTTGGCAAAACCCAACAGCATTGCACGAAGTGTTTAGGAAATGGCAAAAGCTATAGGAGGGGAGCCCCCAGCCCTGTTCCTTCTAGAAATAGCTTGTTGGGTATTATGCAGATGAGATCTAAGTGATACAGACCTACTGTGTGCAGCATCCTAAGTGAGGTAGACCCACTATGTGTAGCATCCTAAGTGATACAGACCCACTATGTACAGCATCCTGACAAGAGCTAAACCCAGTGCCTGCAGCTGGCTGGGCATTGCTCTGAATCTCTGAATTCTTGAAGGCTGTTTCTTAGCTGGATTGTGATGGTCTAGAGGGGGATGTAGTTGGCCTGATACTCTATGGCTCATTTAATTGGGGTATAGTGAGTACTGAGTGTTTACCAAGTAGTGGCAAGCTAGACTTTGCATTTCCCAATGTTTATCAAACTCCTACTATGTGCTAGGCACTGTTCCCAGTGCTTTGAGAGCTAAAAGTAAATGAGAACTATAAGAAAAAGTATAACATCCAGACCTGTGCTTCTAAGGAATTGAAAATGTGTTAAGACCATTGACATCTTTATTCTCTAGCTTGCTTCTGTATTTTGTGTGTGTGTGTGTGTGTGTGCGTGTGTGTTTGTGTGCGTGCATGCACACACACACGCATAATTGACTATTCTTAGCCTACTTATACCTGATACCTTATATTTAACACATTAACTAATTTTCCAAACGAATTCCCCACCAAGTCATTCTCCCATCCAAGTACTAACCAGGCCCGACCCTGCTTAGCTTCCGAGATCAGATGAGATCGGGCGCGTTCAGGGTGGTATGGCCGTAGACCCCCACCAAGTCATTCTCAATCTTACCTTGCTGACGGTGTTCATGCCAATAACATAACACAGCCAACTCTAATACCTACAGATTTCTTTGAAAACAACCAACTTCTACATGCAGTTTCTTTTCTAAATTTACTGGCTAGTTTTCTTCAATTCCCTTCCAAGTCGTCCAGCTCAGGGCAGCAATAACTTTTTTTGGAAGCCACCAAGGTCAGGCTGGAAGCAATCAGGTGGATTGTTCCATCATGACTAGTTCAATTAAGAATGAAAACTCCTTTGAACAGGTCTGACTTTGGAGGCATTGATTTGACTGCCTCTTTGGTCACACGACCAGGCTTCACCCTAGTTTGCTGAAACTTGGATAGAGTCTTTCAGTCCAGAGCAATGCTCTGGCTTTTCAGATGAGGCTGTTTCTGTTCTGTCACTGTTCCCCAGTTTTCCCTGTTCCCTCTCTAACTCTGAGTCAGCTTTCTCTTCAGTCTCTCTTTCCTTGCCTTTAGAGAGATCATTCCTGGGTTATTAAGTCTAACTTCCTAATCTCCAAAAAAGCTTTTGCCTTCTTTCCACTACTTGAAGTTTACTAGTGAAGATGTGCATGTCCTCTTCTGAATCCTGCACACTGGCAGCTCCTTTGCAGCCGAGGGGGTGTTCGGGGTTGGGTTCCACATTGCCCAGGATGTGTGGTCCGGTGTCTTCAGGGTGGTGCACATTCTATTCCTATCTGTGACCCACAGGCCCAAGTGGAGCCCTGTGTTACAGAGACCCTAAAGCATCCTTCCCCTCCCTTCTTCACAGTGTCTAGGCTCTAGCTGAGACCTGTGGCTCATTCTCTGCTCCTGCAAATAGACACAACCTGTAGGCTCCTTTCTCTGATAGCTCTTTCTGCTGGGGGAAAAGAACCCTTGACACACGTGCACACGTGTGCACGTGTGTGTGTGTGTGTGTGTGTCCCATTTCTGTTTTGAAATGCTCAGGAAAAAGGGTCTGGGCAGCAGAGATGCATTTTCATTTCCAGATAAAAGTAAACAGACGTTAAAGCTGGCATGTTTCTATTGCCTGTGATTAATATACACTGTCTGCATTTTGGCTCTTCTCATGCCTGTTGCCCTCTTTTCATTAGTCTGTTGAGGACTGAGCTTCATCTTGATGGATCTCCTCTGCAGCAAATCTGGTAAAAGGGACTGCAAAGCAGTGTAGGACTAGGGTTATTAACAGATTAGGGCTTCCTCTCCTCAGTCGAGATGCTGCCTAGGACTAGAGGGTGGAGCCAGCAGGCTCATCTAACCCTACTCTTTACTTAGGGGTGCCTTTTTACTGGGTATAGACAGGGAAGGGCCAGCATCCAAACAACCCCATTCCTGTTCTTTTTCTAGCCCTCCTTGTACTTCCACACCTCTTTGGTCTGATTTTATGTAAGACCCTGACTTACATACTAAAAAGACGGAGGAGTCTATTTCCATTGAAGCTTCTTAATTTTTCACATCATTTGTTGAGGTCAGGTGATCTCTGATATTGTTTAATTCACCATTTATCAAGCCCATGCTGTGGGCTAGGTGCTGTGCTAGGTACCTGTGACAAGTCAGTGACTTCTTGAGAGGAGTCTGTGATAGCAGAGGAGGCAAGAGCTGAGGGGCCTCATACAACCATGTTTTCTGGGGCCTGGTCAGTGTCCCCATTGAGGGCCTAAACACTGTGGTTCCATTTCATTCACTCTACCATTCCTGAGGAGTGGGACTCTGACTTTAGACACCTATCTCCTCAGTGGTCCAGAGGTAGCAGCTCCTATCTGCCGCTCAGAATGGGAGGAACTCACTGGAGTTGGAACCCACTTCTCTACACTGTTTCTGAAAAATGTAAATGGCTGGCATGGCCCACAAAGTGACACACCCAGCCTTCCTAGTGAGCGCCTCTCATACTCACTCTCTTCGCCTGGTGTCCTGGCTGGATTGGAGCTCCAGACCCTTCTGTCTGTACACAGATCTAAGCTTGCCAGTGAAAACAGAACTATGTGAGGCTTCTCCACCCATGTCCTGCCATCCCATTCTTTGTCCTTTTGTCCCACAGGGGACTTAATAACAAGTGACTTCACCTCAAGGGAACAAAATTGTCTTAAGGTCTTGGGAGAGAGATGTCATCTCAGAGAATTCACAAAGAGAGGCCAGGCTGTAATGAAAGTTGTTCTGGACCTAAGTGACATGAACACCTCTTGGGATTGCTCTCCCCCATGCCTCTCACAAACATCTGGTAAACTCTATTGGTTCTTTTGAGTGTAATCTAATGTGTTAAGATGGTTGCTCTTGATATGATCACTGTAGTCTCAGGGTATTGTTTGGGCATTTAGTCAGAAGAAGTTTCCACAAACTGGGCTAGAGATCTCCTTTAGGGCATTTGGGAAGACTCAGTGAGGACGTGGCTGATGGGACCATGAATATGCCTCTGATCAAAAGGGAATTGGATTCGTAGGAACTAAGCAGCAGGGGCATGTTCTCCAAGGCTACATGGCTGGGTTCCCTCCCAGCCCACTCCTCCTCTGCCCTTCCACCCCAAGACCCAGTGCCCAGATCCTCTGACTCCCAGTGTCAGGAATCCTTCTGTGAGGACAGATTCTGCACCACAGGTAGATGTAAATGACTGATAGAATGCCAACTAGTTTCTCCCAAAAAGTTGTACACCTTTGCAGAGTTTAAACCATGAATCAAAAACCTAAATCAATAATCAGCAGACCTAAGGCTTCTGGGAGGTAGGGGGAAAGGGAATTGGTGGAGATCGGCACTTTGCAGGTGATAGAGATGCCAAGGTCAACACGGATTCTGTCTGTAGAGAATGCTACAGGTTTGTTATTTTGGGTTTTGCTTTCTAGATTTAGTATCCTCCACAGTGAGTCACTGCCCTTCCAAGAAAAGCCATTCATTCTCTATCCAATTTTGTGTTTGGATTGTGATGCTGCATGCCCTGGTCCCATTACAGACGGAGCAGCACTGCAGTAAGCTGGCAGTGTCCTTACATGACCCCACTCCACTATGTAGACCCTGGTGGCTCTACAGCATACAGGCTGTATTAGGGCCAGTTCTCCTGGTGATATAAGGACACTGCTACCGTTTAATCATCTCCCCTAAACTATGGCCCTTCAGGAGGCTGCTCATCTATGGGACTCTGGAAGGCAGCCTCCCTAGGGATGGGTGGCCTCACGATAGCCTCTCCTGGACTGTGTCTATCTCCCAGATGAAAGGGGCCAGACGAGCAGGAGGAAGCTTCTGCCCCATACGAGGAGTGGAGTTGGGACTAGGCTTAAAGTTCCTTGAAATCACTCCTTCAAGGGAACATGGACTAGAGTCTGGAGGGCCCTGGAAGGTTCATTGGGGAAGTCTGCTTTAGCCCCCCGTCTTCTACCCTAGTGATCGACTGCCTTCTCCTATTAGTCCTCCTGTCCCAGTGCCAGTGGAAGTCACTGTCATCCTCTCTATCAGTGGTTTTCAAACCTTGGTGTGTATCAGGGTCAGAGAGCCTTAAAACAGCTGGGTCCTACCCCTGGTTTGTGGTGTAGTAGCTCTTCAGTGGATCCCAAGTTTTTGCGTTTCTCATTTATTCTCAGATGATGCTCTGGTCCAGGGACACACCTTGAGGACCTCTGCTCTACAGTGTCCTGTGGCCCCTTAGCAGGTCCTACAAAGCCAGGCCCTTCTTCCCTCCTCAGCTCTGACTTCAGGCCACAGGGGAACTCCCTCACATCAGGCTTTTCCTGCATTTGGAAATTGGCACATACCAGCCCCTGTACCTGGGTTACTTTCCAGGTATTCATGCTTAAGAATTCATCCTGCTGTTCATACTTAACTTCCTTTGGCCTAGTTTTGCTGAATCTCAGCCGTCAGCCATGTGCTATCCACCTGATGGGCAGGGTGACTGGCTTTCATCCATAGGTGACCAGGGTAGGGTTGGGGCATTGCCTGCTTCCCTAGAGCTCTCCTCCTCTCTTGCCTTGGCAATGTGTGTCAGGGCTCCTAGAATCACATCTACCATCTAACTTAGGGTGGAGAACTGCCAAAGTAAGTTACTCACATCCCCCAACGCCAAACTTCTGTCTGCACCAGTCCCAACTTCTCTCAGACAGCCTCCAGGACTGCAAAGGAAGCATGCCAACAGCTCATGAGACCAGGAGACTCTCCTGGGCAGGGCTGTGCCTCATCCATTCACCATTCCCCTGTTTCTGGCACAGGGCCTGGCACACCACGGGTGCTCAACAAGGATTTGCTGAATTACACTGAACATAGCTGCAAACATAGAATCCCATCTGTTCACTAATGGCATCCAGGGAATGTCTGATTGCTTTCTGGGGTGCTGGTGGAGGTAACTTCTTGTGTCTTTTTGTGTCTTCCTGGTAGAGAGTCAAGTTTGACATCTAGTCCATAGCTCTTGTAAAGCCAACTCTCCTTTGTAGTTGGTGCCAAAAGGAAAACTAGAGCAGGACCTATAAAGTAGGTACAGAATAAATTTATAAAGTAAATAAAGGCAGGGGAATGAAGGTGCTGGAGTAGACTTCAAAACTTTCACTGCTCATTTCCTTTGCCTAGAGTTGGGCAGTGGAAAGTGATTACATGAAAATTAAATTGTGCCAAGGGCTTTGGCTTGTCAGCCTCAATAAAAGTCTGATGCAGATAGAGGATCTTGCACTGTCCGTAGCCCTCCAAAGTATTTTGCAGGGGCTTTGGAGATGCCCCAAAGGCCTGAAAATGATTGTATCTAAAAATCATGTACTTTTCACTTGTAAATTGTTTCAAAGAATTAAACTCACTCCCTCACTTTCTTCTAAAACTGATTTGGTTAATTTCAATGAGAGTATGGTTAAAAAGTCCTCTTTTCTTTCTCTTGCTAATATTGAATCATAAAGCCAAGTAGACTGCTAATTTTGAAATGTGCTGGGTAGGGCTTTCTACTGATTATGTTGCTATTGATTCAAACAGTCAACAGTCTTTAGGATCATTTTTAGAGCAATGGCATGAGCAGAGCTGAAATGGAAATCAGCCTGAGATAATGAACACTCCTGCTTAGAAATCATTATGGGCTGAGTCCTGTGGGGAAAGTGCAGCACCTGGGAGTTGGCCCTGAGCTGTAGGGGTTTAGGGCTCAGTGGTCAGTTAGTTCCTGGACCCAGTGCATGGGGTTCTCAATGAATGATGAATTCATTGTCTGTGTTTGAGTCAATTTGACCAGTATGAGGTGTTTTTTTGTTGTCATTTCCTTGCTGGGACATGGACATTTAAAACAACTTAATTAAGGGCTGTGGAGTTGTTTGTTGTTCATTTTTGAGGCAAAGGTCTCTGGGTAGTTGAAGGAAGGGTCTAATATAGCAATTTACTTTTCCTTGGCAAATGGAGGGCTGCTTTCCATGAACGTATGGTAGAAGTGAGCAAACTATAGCCTACAGGCCAGATCTGGCAGGCTGCTGGGTTTTGTATGGCCCATGGGCTCAGAAGAGTTTTTCAATTTTTAAGTGGTTGAAAGTAAAAATCAAAAAAGGGTAATAAAATTTCATGATATATAAAAATATGAATTCAAGTTGTCTGCTTTCTTAGTATTCATAAATAATTTTTTTGGAATGTAGCCATATCCATTGGTTTATGTATTGTCTGTGGCTTATTTCATGCGACAGTGGAAGAGTTGAATACTTGCAACAGTGACCATATGGCCTTGCAAAGCACAAAATATTTACTATCTGGCTGTTTACAGATAAAGTGTGCCAACATCTGCTGTATGTACAGGCATGGAGGACATTGCTTCCCACCAGGAGCCCTCTCCCTGGAGGGTCCATGTCCACAAGGTTCAGCTCTTGCTACCTGCAGAGATGTGTGGTTTAAACTCTGCCTGATAGGGTGGTTGAGAACATTCAAGAAAGTGGTAATGAAATGAGATTCCAATGAAATCACATTTTTGTTATCTAAATAAATTTGGCCCTTGGTCACACTTAAGGAATTTGATTAACTTCCTAGAATATACTTTCAGTATTCTTTAAGACAGGTGACCAACTAGTTGATTCCTTTACTCCATTGAAGCAAGTCAGTCTGTACTGGCTTTTTCCATTTCAACCTCTTCCTGTTACCCGAGTCACTTGAGAGGTTTCAGCCTATTTTCCAGCTTGAGAGAGGAGAATCTGGTCATCCCCTTGGCAAGGTAAGCAATGGTCTGGCCTGTGGCCAGACTGGTCAGCTGTTCTCTGGGGTCTGAGCCTGCATCTGCTGCTGCTGATGCCTGGATGCCAAGCTGCATGGTGTCTGGGCCATCTGGGAGTTCTGGTTCCTGGACAGCAGCATATGGAGTCTGGGAAATGATGGAATGATTGACATTTTTCACTTGTAATTAGAATATCTGGTAGAGGGCAAGTTACATTACTTGCCACTCACCTGAATACCACCTGATGCTGCTGCTTTTATATAACCACTCCTCCTTGTTCTCATCCATGGTGATAAGTGGGGCATGGGATGTGATGCCCATGGACTGAGGAGCATCAAGTGCCTTGTTTCTGGAGCTGACATGCAGTGTGACCTCTCACAACAGAGCTGTTTGAGAGGGTCCTGATGTGTTGATCCCATTGTTTCTCTACATCAATCTAGTCACAGATGATTCAACTTTGCTGTCCTAGCCAAGTGCCACTTTCACCTGCTTCTCTCATACCCTCCCCAAAGTGTGCCCCACATAGCTCACTCAACCCTGAGTAAGTGATGCAGAAATTGGAGACACCCACAGGGCATGAGGAACACCTTCCCACACTAGCCAATCCGAACCGACTGAGCAAGGTGCTCTTATGAGAACCAGGCTTAATGTTTCAAACGGAAATCCACTGAAAAAGAATTGGTTGTGATGAGCCCTGGTATGTAAGCGATGAATCACTAAATTCTACGCCTGAAGCTAATATTACACTAAATGTTAACTACCTAGAATTTATATAAAAACTTGAAACAGTAAAAAAGGAATTCTGAATAACAACAAAAAAAGGAGTTGGTTTTAAACTATAAATTTGACTTTTACTGCCATAATTTTGGGAGAATTCTGTTAGCTCCTAAATGCCCAACTGGAGAGTCTTTTTTTAAAGGAATTGAGAGGGCTAAGCAGTGTTACAGATTTTCTCCTTGTAGATGTGTAGACACAGCTTGACAGAACAGGGTTGTTTTTTTTTTTTTTTTATGGTTGGGAGAATTCACAGACATGTCTGTTTCCATTCAATGAATATAAAATCCCAAACTTCTGCATTTTTCCCTGAAAAGGGAAAAACAAGAGTTGTGATTGTTTAACTTCTTCCTGTGACTTCTCTCCCCATTCTATGTCTGTCTTCTATAATTTCTCTGCCTATTTGTTTCTCCTCTGCAACTATTACATCCTCTGAGGGGAGGAGCTCATCTCCCTCAGCTTTATCATTTCCTGTGGCTGCTGGCTGACAGCACACAGTAGGTCATCAGCAATGCCTATTAACTGCATAAGTGTAAGTAGGGTGGTGGGCACTGGACCGATAGTGGACGGTGGGGAGTCTAGTCTTGTCTATACCTCTGAATGATTCTGAGCTAGATGTTCAATCTCTGAACCTCAGTTTCTTCGTAATGGAAATGTTCCTGACAATAGATGTCCCAACTCCCTGATATAATTATTGTGAGGCTTAAAGGAGGGAAGAGATCTGCAAAAACCACTTTCAGTGGTGGAAAAAGCTGCTTAAGGTAGTTTTCTTGAATCAGAAGGTTGCAAAGGCCTGTCACGGATCCTCACTGGGTGGAGGACATTGATGATGGTCCCCTTTATGCTCTGTTTTGGTGACATGGTAAATAGAATGAACAGATCCTCACTTTCTTTTGAACCTGAATGCCACTGTGCCTAGGGGCCAGCTCTGTGCCTATGCCAATATGCGGAGTGGGGGAGGTTGGAAGGATGAGAACAGATTGTACATACTGAAGACAAAGGCAGAGACATTCAAAACAAAGATGGTCTCAGAGCCTTGTGGAAGTCCTAGAATGGCCTGTTTCTTGCCTGCAATTCTCTTGGTCACAAAAGAGCACAGATGAGTTACTATAGCAACAGTTCTCCTTATGAGGTGTCCACATTAGGATGGAGGTGGAAAAGATTTTCTTATTAAAATAAGAAAGAAATTAGGTTTTCAGATCTATTTGCTCTCCACCCAAAGCATTGCTCCTTTTATGAGAATAAAGCAGCGGCTGTTATACCACAGATATGCTTCTAATTCCTAGCATTCAAATCTCCAAACTTTCATTTTAGATTCGGCACAGTTCAATCTTGTTCTAATACATCCAAAAGAATGTATTTTCTTAAGAGGAAAAACAGGGTGAAACGGGTGATGACGGACCCTAAGACTAGATGCTGAGCGCCTTCTTAACCTTTGACTGGGGAGACCCCATCTACCCCTGTCCCCCAGATCTGTGCCCACCATGATGGGCCCACCATGATGCCCATCTCATCAGCCCTTCCTTTTGGTCCCTGGCTACAGGCTTGTCATGTTGTCACCTGGCGCAGTGCCTCTGTGGCATGTTTCCTGGTTCCTGCGATGTCCTGTGGTGGCAGCCCCCAGCAGGGCACCAAGGCAGGTAGGTTTGCAGATAGCTTTGGCTGGGGATCAGGTCCTGCTGTGGCCAGGGACCTACTCTTGGTTTTGGACTTTTCATTTAAGCTTATGTGGCCTCCAAAAGGACAAAGGGAAAGGCTCTCCAAACTGCGGAGAGTATACGTATGCATGTGGGTGTGCACGCGCCTGTGTGTGAACCTTTCCCTATACGTTTAATTTTGCCCCAACAAGGACTTTCCTTTCAAGTGTTAAGGACTTAGACATCTTGTGTGTGAAGTCTGACCACCTTGCCTGTGTGAAGCCACCTGAAGACTCAGGTAAGGAGAACCTGCTGGTCTGTGTGGAAGAGGAGACTGGGTCAGGTGCACGCACAGTGAGCTGGAACCCAAGGTCCCTGGGCATGGGGAGCCTGGGGGAGGTGAGTGACATAAAGGCTTTCTCCCCTGCAGAGGAAAAAAGGCAGAACTCTGCAGATTGGCTGTCAGGATGCTGGGTGGGCCCAGGGGGGTTCAGGACAAAGTCCACCCCAAAGTCCCCACTAATGATGACCCTGGGCTTCTTGGAACTGCCCTGGGGCTGGGACATGGGGAGTGCCCAAGGCATAAAGGGTGGCTTCCAGGACACTGGGGAAGGTCTGCCCAGACCTGTCCTAGAAATCAGAGGCGACATGTGATAGACTTGGGTGTACATTGGGGTGAGGCTTACAAAAGGGACGTGTGGGTAGAAGCAGACAGATGGGCACTAGTAGGGAAGGGCAGAATCATCCCACTCCAGCTGGGCTTGCCTGGCTCCACTCTGCCCATGTCTGCCCCTTCCCATCCCTTCCTCCTCTTCTTCCTCTTCGCTGTCGTCTGAGTCACTGCTGCTGGAGCTCACATCTTCTATTTCTTCCTCTTCTTCCTCCTCAGTCTCTTCTTCCCCATGCCCTGGTTCTTCATGTTTCTAGACGTAGGGAGAGAAGGGACATGCTCATCAGGGGCTGATCAAAAGCTGCTTTGGAACTTAGATGTTTCTCCCTCTATTAAGGGAATATTTTGGGCCCCGTGGATTCCTTTCCCTTCACGCTAAATCCGTGGGACTGGAGACCTGCCTCCTGTCGGGGAGGTCCTCTGGTAAAAGGGAAATGGGAGGGCTAAGGACAGAGAAGAATTAACAAATTCCAAGATCTGGACTCAAGGTAAATTACATGTTTTAAACACAAGATATCAAAGCCCATCCCTTCCATCGTTTAAAGAACTTTTATGCTAAGGTTTGCTTTCTGGCATTTTTGAAGCCTGCCTGTATGGAACTTTCCAAGTCTTAAGTGTTTGCTTTTCCATGAGAGAAAGAATGGTATTTAAGTTTATAGCCTGTTTCTTTTTTTTTTAATTTTTTAATGTTTTATTTATTTCTAGGAGAGAGAGAGAGACAGCGTGAGCAGGGGAGGGTCAGAGAGAGAGGGAGTCACAGACTGAAACAGGCTCCAGGCTCTGAGCTGGCAGTCAGCACAGAGCCCGACGCGGGGCTCGAACCCACGAACCGCAAGATCATGACCCAAGCGAAAGTCGGACGCTTAACCGACTAGGCCACCCAGGCGCCCCGCTTATAGCGTGTTTCTAGGTGAGATATATTCTCTGAGAGCAGAAGGTCTTCCAAGCCAAGACTCAGGTGTATTCCCCCTCAGAAATATTCCCTTGGGAAGGACAAAGTGGATGGTCCTCATTTTCCATGCTTTCCTTCAGCCTCTGAGACTTGTGTCCTCAAACTCAACCCTACGCTTTTCCAGTTCCATTCCCCCTACCCTTCTGAACAGTTTTTTGGTGATTCTGAGTTGATGAAACAGCCATAAAAGAGGTTTGCTCTTGTGTGCTCGTGTCCCCTCTCTGGAGTGGCTTCCCTTCTACTGTGCCCTGCACCCATCCTACCTCATTCTTCATGGCCTCTCTCAAGCTAACCTCCTCCAGGAAATCTTTGCTGAACACTCGAGCCTCAATGGATCTCCCTACTCATGCTTCACTGACCATTGGAATCAGCGAGTTAGCCCTTGGCAGGAACACTCTTGCCTGGTACTCACATTGTTCTAGGCATAGTGGCTTATTTGCTGCACCTAAGGCTCAGCTCTCTGAGGGAGAAATGCTGGCATTTCTGCAGTGGTGCACTCAGCATTGTACCTACACCCCACTCCAGGAGAGGCTGAGCTGCATTGGCACTCTGGCTATGAAATTGGAGCAGGAGGCCAACTCAGGGGGACCCTGGGGACCAAACCGGGAGAATCTTCATTTCTCAGTGACTTTCCTTATCTTCCCTTCCTTCCTGCTTCTGTCTCTACCACCACCACCACCCCGGGCCCATGGGCAGACCACAGGGTACTTTGATATTAGTATGTCCAGAGCTGAGGTCTTAGGCCCTCAGGGGTGGATGCCGGAGGCTGCTGGCTAACTGAAAGTTATAAATGTTAGGATCTGGTAACCTTGAGCTGAATATTGGCACTACCATTACCAGCTATATAAGATTGAGCACTTTTACTTTCTTCTCAGAGTTGGTTCCCACCTTAGTAAATGAGGATGAGGACTCCTACTTCACAGGAGGCTGCAAAGATTTGTGCAGTGTCTGGGATAATGGGGACTCACTGAATGGCAAGTATTGCTGTTGTATTTTTGTTTTAACCTGTTCTGAGCCCTTAAGTGAGCTCTGCAGGCAGTATGGAGCAAAGCCATCTAATTTACACTGTTAATCAAAAATTCAATACTGAGTTTTTAAGTGTTAGTCAGCTCTGAGTTAAATACTATGGGGGAGGCAGGCAAGGGAGAGACAACACATGGCTGCTTGCCTTAAGAAATGTCTGGTTCTGTTCGGAGGGGGAGAGCAATTCACACATTTTTAATCAGTGAATGCAGCTGGTAGGAAAGTATGGTCCATGCAGGTTGCATGGGCTGGGCTAGTTGGGGCAGGGCTTCCAGCGGAGGAAAGATGGAGCTGGTGGAGGGGAAGCATCCTGCCCCAAGATCCCAGCCCCTGCATGAGGATCACCTCCATGGGGTTGACTGTGATAGTGAGCGCAGAGTCGTCCCAATCCATCTCAGCCTCCTTGGCAGCCTCAGTCTCCTGGGTGAAGTGCTGGTGGGCAATCCGGACCCGGTACACGCCCATGGCCACGACAAACACCAGCATGCACACGGAGATGATGATGACCACTGTGGCGATGCTTGGGACCACTGGAACAAGGAAGGAATCCACATGACATGGTGAACGGAAGGACTAAACCAGTCTTGGGATGGAGTGTGAATGAAACATCCATGTGTAGGTTAAAATCAGCCCTACCATTTCTCAGCTCTAGAACTCTGGGCCAGCTCCTTACCCTGTCTGGGCTTTCTTTTCTTCACCTGTATAATGGATTTAATAATTCTTACCCCATGGTGATGGTGAGAAGTAAATGAAATATCTGATGTAAATTCTTTCTATCTCTTGCTTTCCCTCCCTCAAATTCTAGGGCACCTTCCACTGAGAGCCAGAAAACTGTGGAACTTCATAGGGCTGGAGTGCCCACCGGCCAGTAATACAAACGGCAAGACTAGAAGTATGATTGGGAGACCCCAATATGGTGTATGTATGCATGAGTGTGAGCATATGAAGGGGTTCATGGAAAGCTTCACACAGGATGTGGCTCTGAGTTAGGCCTAAAAGACTTGGAAGATTTTACCCTAGCACTCTGTACTAAATTTTGTTATGATATATTGTGTGTACTTCTTTCCCAGGCCCCTTACTGAGGCTGTGAGTACTTCAGAGGCAGTGCCCTCAGCTTTTCCATTTCTGAGTCCCTCCTTCAGCTTGGGTCCCTGTGGCTGTTGCACCATACCTGTTAGCGGATGGTCTTGAATCACAGTGATCACTTGATATCCTGAGGTCCTTCCTCCCAGGCCACTTACCTGAACTGCGCTGGATGCTACTTCGGACCTCAGGGTGGTGGACAGACTGCAGGAAGGGAGGCTGCACGATAAGGTGGCTGACATGCTCCTTGTCTGAGATTCTGACCTCATGGAGGACGCTGACCTGGGAAGAGCAGGGAGAGGTGCTGCTGACCAAGAGTGGCATGGGGGCCCAAACAAATGGGGAACAAGTGGGTGAGTCTGAAATTCCCTAATGATGACAGGGCTCACTCACCTCAAGGTTGAACTCATTACTGGTATAACGTCCATTGAGTTCTGAGCACTTGATTCTGAACCGCCGGGACTCCAGGGAAGCCGGATGCCAGTTGCGATAGCGGATGTGATGCAGCACTTGCTCATAGCGGCTCATGGAGCCCACACCTGTCATAAGAAGGCAGCAGATGGGGAAGACAGGCTGTGGCTGCTGAAACTTGAGGATCTTCTGAATTTCAGATGTTTAAGGGCAGACAATCTGCAGGCATAGAAGTTCTAAGGACCCAAGTAAACTGACCCATGGATTTCCCAAATACGTTAGGCTCTGACCAGAATGTTTGGCCTCAGTCTGTCAAATGCTGCTATAATATGTGTTAAGATCAAACATTATGAGAGAAAGCATGCACCTACTTTCTGTAGATGTCCCCAGGAATGGGAAGTGGGCCAGGTCTACAAGATACTGGAGTAGTTCACTGAAGGAGGGGTTAGAAGTCCATGCTCTGAGATCAAGGGTCTCCACATGACCCCTATTCCACAGGTGCCAGAGTGCCGTCACACTCATGACTTGCATGAGGGCACTCTGAGAGGAGACCACCAGGTGAAGGAGCCAAGTGTGGCCTTACCATAGATGGAGTAGCCTGCGGTGGAGTTAGTGGCATCCAGGTGTCGCTGATGGAGCTCACTGTGATTGAGCTCTAAGCATTCCTGTCTTGGGTCCAGGTCCCCTCCAAGTACCAAAATGTCACAGAAATCTAGGTTATGAAGCATTTCTTCTAAGACTGCTGATTTGGGGGCTGAGGGAAGACAGACACATGGGAAACACAGGCATGAGGACAACTCAGACAGTAGGCCTTGTATGTCATCTTCCTCCTCTGTGACTCACCCTTCAGGGTCAGGCTTGGTCAGGAGAAGAGGTTATGACATCCCAACCAATGCCTTGACTGCTCAGATGAACCAGGCAGACCCCGAGTGGGGGGGCATGGGTTTGTGTGAGAAGCATGAAAATAGCAGTCAAAACATGAATGTGAAGACCAGCTCTGCTACAGAGATGCTTATACTGTTAGAGAAACTACTTACCTCTCAGTTTCCTCATCTGTAAGGAGAGTGAGGGTCTGGAGAGGATTGCAGATTGTGTCTGTCACCCGCAACAAGCCCTGAGTTTTTCAAGGGTAGAGGCACTTTTTATGAATGACTCCTCAATATCTAAGCCAGGGGCTCATATAGAGTCTATCACTATGCATTGTTAATATAATTAAATGGTTAAGTAAACTGGTTAGTTGGCAAGCTTCTGGTCATTCTAACAATCCTTGCCTGGTTTTAGGACAGCAAAGTTCCCAAAGGGATGTCTGAATATTTGAATGCTAGACAGGCTAGCAGTCCTAGCTTAAAGGTGATGGGGACTTTTGGGGAGGATGGCAGAGTAGGAGGACCCTAAGCTCACTTTGTCCCATGGAAACACCTTGATAACACTACATCAGTGTAAATAACCCAGAAAACAATCTGAAGATTGGCACAACAGACTCCACAACTAAATGTAGAGAAGAGTCCACATGGAAGAGGATAGGAAGAACAGAGATGTACTCAGGAGCTAAACGAGACCGTGGGAGGGAGAGATGCCATGGGTACAGGTAGGGGAAAAACACAGATCCTCAGACAAGGCACCCCAGGGATGGGGAACCTGCACAGAGAAGATGAATCCCCAAACCATTTGGCTTTGAAAACCAGCTGGGCATAATTTCATGAGTTCTTACATTTAGCAGGGCTTAACACCTAGAACATTAAAAATTAGGGAGTTTGGCTATGGGGGAGCCAGAGGGTGACCGGAAGCTCAGTCCCTGTCCTTCCAGAACCAGCACAACAGCCCATGGGGATACAGCATAGAAACAACAGTTTGAAAAATGTCTGGGGGATACAGAAGGGAGATTTGTTAACTAATCTCAGAGTATGTGCTAGAGGCACAGAGATCATTGGGAGACTGCCCCAGGAACAAAGGAGCTGATAGGCACCATTTCCCTCCCCTGCTCCCCAGCCTACACACACAGACACCTGCAGGAACGAGCACAGCACCAACATATTACCTAACGTGCTAACTGCATCTTCCCCCCAGGTTCAGCTGCAGATAGGCCCTCTCCAGGCAGGCCTCTGCTCTAGGTCCCCTCCCATAGCAGATGTACTTCAACCTTGCTAAAACCAAGTGCCATGCACTAAGTTCTCCTGATGACTGGCCCCCTCCAAAATGCCCTTGGCTGGAGCCCATCCAAAGCGGTGCCACAAGCCTGGCAGTGTGTAAGCAACCCCAAAAGGACCAGCACCACTCCAAAGTGATTCCCGTCCTGGAAAAGGGGAAGATAATCACACATACCAGCCAGACTGCAGCCCTAGCAGTAGGCTGGGGGCAGGTATCTGGTCTGACTGTAGGCCCCATCCACTAACAAAAGTGTCTCAGACGGGAGCACACACAACATACACATAGGAGACATTCCTGAAATGCCAGGCTGTGGTCAACATGGGGCACTACAGGACCTCTCTTTCATAAGGCCACTACTTTCCAGAGCAGTACATGTAGCTGACATTCCTAACACACAAAAAGACAAAATGAGACAGGAATATGTCCCAAATGAAAGAACAGGACTAAATAACAGCAAGAAGCCTAAACAGAAATGAGAAGAGTGATATCTGTGATGGAGAATTTAAAGTAATGGTCCTAAAGATACTCACTGGACTGGTGAAGAGTGGAGGACCTCAGTGAGATCCTCAACAAAGAGAAAACCTAAAGAACCAATCAGATGAAGAACTCAATAGCTGACAATAAAAATACACTAGATGAAATAAATGGTAGACTAGAGGAAGGAGAAAGGATCAGTGACCTAAAGAACAGAGTGATGAAAAGCAATAAACCTGAACAGGAGAGAGAAAAAAGAAAAGAGACTTAGAGAACTCAGTGACACCATCAAGCATAACACCATTCACAATATAGGGATCGCAGCAGAAGAGAGAGAAAAGGGGTAGAAAATTTGCTTAAATAACAGCTGCAAAATTCCCAAATGTGGGAGGAAAACCAGAAATCTAAAACCAGGAAGCACAGAGAGCCCCCAATAAAATCAACCCAAGGACGTTCACACCAAGATACAATAATTAGAATGACAAAAAGTAGTGACAGAAAATTTTAAAAACACCAAGAAAAACAGATACAAGGGAAGCCCTATAAACTATCAGCTGATTTTACAGCTGAGAGTGTGAATANCTGAAAGGGGGAAAAAAAAAAAAACCCCTGCAACCAAGAATACTCCATCCAGCAAGGCTATCATTAGGAACAGAAGGAGAGAAAGTTTCCCAGGCAAACAAAACAAAACAAATGAATTTATGGTGACTAAACCAGCACTACAACAAATGTGAAAGGGGATTTACCGAGTGGAAAGATTGTAAGTAGAAGAAAGAAATGTAGGAAGCACAAAAGCAGTAAAAAAAATAAGTATATCTGTAAAAATCAGTCAAGGGACTCACAAAATACTGTAAAGTATGACACCATGTACCTAAAATGGTGGAGGTGGAGAGGAGTAAAGAATGGGTTCAAACATAAGGGACCATTAACTTGATATAGATTGCTATATGCAGAAGATATTATATACAAACCTAATGGTAACCACAAATCAAAAAACCAGAACAGATATGCAAAAAATAAAGGACATCCAAGTATATCACTAAAGAAAACTAACCGTGAGAGAACAAGAGAAGAAAGGAACAGAGATCTACAAAAACCAACATAAAACAAGTAACAAAATGGAAGGGTACATACCTATCAATAATTACCTTAAATGTAAATGGACTAAATGCTCCTAAAAAAGACACAGGATGATGGAATAGATAAAAACAAGACCCATCTATATGCTGCCTATGAGACTCCTTTTGGGGGAGGAGGCAAGATGGCGGAGAAGTAGGGCGCTCCATACATTTCATTTGCCTCCATCTCTCAAACGGAGAAGGCCTGAAGCCATAGGAACCCTTGCAGAATCCAGGAGTTTGGGAGGAAACGGAGACAGAGTCTGCTGAGAAAACCTTATAGTGTGAGTGCGAACTGGGGAAGATAAAAACGGGCCAGGACCAAAGACATGGAGGGAGGGGCGGGGGCCCCCTTTGCGGGGAGCCGCGGGGAGTCTAGGGGTAAAGAAAGAGCAGCTGAAACTGCTCAAGAAACTGTCCCTGTCCCTGTCCCTGGAGAAGAGAAAAACCTCGGCTCAGGACACACAGGGATCCGGTTTCCAGCTGTGCAGCTGAACTTGAGGTGGACTCACTGGTCCCAGGCAATGCAGGGAGAAACCCTCCTCTGCTCGCCAGCTCGACCTGGAGGGGAAGCTGTGGTTCCTGAAGCCGCTCAGCCACTCTTCTTGCTCAGCTAGATTCCCAGTGGGGAGGTGGCCAGCTTGAAACTGCTCCGAGGGATTTGGCCTGTGGGTTTATATTTTGGGCTGTATCAGTGGGGCTGGCAGAGTAAGATCTGGAAACGAGGCGTGACTTGGGACATAGAGCACGGCCCACCTTGGCTATGTCCACAGCACAGGGACATCAGACCCAAAAGAATGAGTTGCAAAGCTTGGTTCGAGAGGTGACTGGGGCGCTACCATTTTTCTCCCCACAACCACCAAGGTGGGACCTCAGGGAGTGGCCAGAAGGATGCAGTGGAGGCTTGGAGGCTAAGACCCACCTACACCAAACCACGCCCATCCCTGCTAGAGAGCTTTTTTTTTTTTTTTTTTTTTTTTAATACG
>NW_027528873.1:3122451-3167821 GCF_008692635.1 Crocuta crocuta | reverse complement strand
CCCTCTTGAGAGCTTTTTTTTTTTTTTTTTTTTTTAACTCAGCCTGGGGCAAGACCAACAAGGATGCACTACAGTGGTTAATTCTAGATCAATTCTTTCTATATTCAGACATAGTTTCCCTTGTCACATTTAATCCATTCTCTGGATGTATATCCTACACCTCCACCGCTATCTTTCTCTCTCTCTCTGGAGTAATTAGACTATATAGTTTCTCTGAGTAACATTATCTTCATTTCTTTCTCCTCACCTCTTACCATATTATCCTCTTTTTCTCTCTGAATTAAGACTCTTAGTCTCTCTGCCTGGTCATTTCTCTTCCAATTTCACTTCCTCCCCACCCTGTCGTTTCTCTCTTTGTATATGCTCTTCCATCAGCACTGCATATATCCAGTTCTTTATTTGTAGCTGGGGATTCTGGTTTTATGCTCTTAGACTGTCCTGTGTCTTTTGGGTTTTTTCCTTGTTTCTTTTCTTTTTCTTTTTCTTTTTCTTATTTGTTTTTCCTGCTCCCCCCCCCTTTTTTTTCTTTTTCTTTTTCCCTTTCAGTTTGCATGTTTGTTAGATTTGTCTGTGCGTTTCTGTGCCTTTGTTCCCTGTGTGTTTGTCTGTCTGTTTTCTTTTCCAGGACTACCTCAAGAAACAAGCCAAAGTACACATGGTGGAGAGTCCCAAATACCACTACAAGTAGGGAAATAAAATAACGAAAGTCTCAAGAGAGACCAAGAGACACCATTCAAAGAACACTTCCTGAACGGACAGGCCCTGGATAGTCAAAGAGCTTTCTTTAATACAGCAGTACTCACAGGTGCTGAGTGCATAACAAGCTTTTAAAACTAACAAGAGACAGAAAGCTAGCCAAAATGACGAAACAGAAGAACTCTCCTCTAAAGAAATTTCAGGAAGAAATGACAGCTAAAGAACTACTCAAAACAGATAAGCAATATAACTGAAAAATAATTTAGAACAATAGTCATAGAATTAATCGTGGGGATTGAAAAAGGCATGGAAGAAATCAGAGAAACTATTGCTACAAAGACTATGGAGCTTAAAAATAGTGATGAATTTGAAAAATGCTATAAACGAGGTGCACAATAAAATGGAGGTGTTCAATGCACAGACTGAAGAGACAGAGAGGAGAATAGATGAATTAGAAGACACAATTATAGAAAAAGAGGAAGCTGAGAAAAAGAGATAAAGTGACCAGGAACATGAAAGGAGAGTTTGGAGAGTTCGAGAGCTGAGTAATACAATCAAACAGAACAATGTCCATATCATAGGAATCCAGGAGGGGAAGAGAGAGGGAAAGGTGCTGAAGGAGTCCTTGAACAAATTATAGCAGAGAACTTCCCCGACCTGGGGAAGGAAACAGACATTGAACTCCAAGAGGCACAGAGAACTCAGTTACTCAGACGTAACTTGAATCGATCTTCTGCACAACATATCATAGTGAAACTGGCAAAATAAAAGGACAAAGAGAGAATTCTGAAAGTAGCTAGGGATAAAAGGGGCTAACATACAAAGGGAAACCTATCAGAGTGGTTACAGACCTATCTACTGAAACTTGGCAGGCCAGAAAGGAATGGCAGGAAATCTTCAAAGTGATGAACAGAAAAAATATGCAGCCAAGAATCCTCTATCCGGCAAGCCTGTCATTCAGAATAGCAGCAGAGATAAAAGTCTTCCCAAATAAAAAGTGAAAGAATTTGTCACCACTAAACCAACCCTACAAGAAATCTTAAGGGGGACTCTATGAGGGAAATGCTGCAAGGAATACAAGGTACCAGAGACACCACCACAAGCATGAACCCTACAAAGAACACAATGACTCTAAACCCATATTTTTCAATAATAACACTGAATATAAATGGACTAAATGCTCCAATCAAAAGACATAAGGTAGCAGAATGGATTTAAAAACAAAATCCATCTATGTGCTGTCTACAAGAAACTCATTTTAGACTGGAGGACACCTTCAGATTGAAAGTAAGGGGATGGAGAAATACAGATCATGCTACTGGAAGTCAAAAGAAAGCTGGAGTGGCTATACTTATATCAGACAAACTGGACTTTAAAGGCAGTAACAAGGAGCGAAGAAAGGCATTATATAATAATTACAGGGTCTATCCATCAGGAAGAGCTAACAATTACAAATGTCTATGTACCAAATACAGGAGCACCTAAATACATAAAACAATCACAAACCGAAACAATCTTATGGATAAGAATGTGTTAATAGCATGGGACTTTAATATTCCACTTACACCGATGGAGAAATCAACTACACAGAAAATCACTAAAGAAACAATGGACTTGAATGACACATTGGACCAGATGAATTTGACAGACATATTTAGAACTCTCCATCCTGAGGCCATGGAATTCACTTTCTTCTCAAGTGCACATGACCCATTCTCCAAGATAGATCACATACTGGGACATAAAGCAGCCCTCAATAAATATAAAAGAACTGAGATCATACCACACACGCTTTCAGATCACAATGCTATGAAACTTGAAATCAACCACAGGAAGAAGTCTGGAAAGACTTCTAGTCTTCTAGTAAAGAACACCCTACTAAAGAATGAATGGGCCAATCAGGCAATTAGAGAAGAAATTTAAAAATATATGGAAAAAATGAAAATAAAACAATTCAAATTCTATACGCTGCAGCAAAGGCAGTCCTAAGAGGAAAGTACGTTGCACTCCAGGCCCATTTCAAGAAATCAGAAAAAGTGCAAGTACAAAATCTAACAGCACGCCTAAAGGAACTAGAAGGAGAGCAAAAAGCACCCAAAGCCAGTAGGAGAAGAGAAATAATAAAACCCAGGGCAGAATCCAAAAAACAAAACAAAACAAAAACAGTTGAACAGATCAATGAAACCAAGAGTTGATTTTTTGAAAAAATAAATAAAATTGACAAACTTCTAGCCAGGCTTCTCAAAAAGAAAAGAGAGAGCACCCAAATAGACAAAATCATGAGTGAAAATGGACTTATTACAACCAACACCTCAGAAATACAAGCAACTATCAGGGATACTATGAAAAATTATATGCCAACAAACTGGACAACTTAGAAGAAATGGACAAATTCCTAAACACACACCCACTACCAAAATTCACATGGGAAGAGATAGAAAAACTGAGCAGACCCATAACTAGTGAAGAAATGGAGTTATCAAAAATCTCCCAACAAGTAAGAGCCTTGGGCCAGATGGCTTCCTTGGGGAATTCTATCGGACATTTAAAACAGGATTAATACCCANGTGGGGATGAGCACTGAGTGTTATGTGGAAACTAATTTGACAATAAACTATTTGTAAAAAAAAGTAAATAAAATAAAAAAAACAAAACAACAACAACAACAAAAATACCCATTCTTCTCTAACTATTCCAAAAAATAGAAATCGAAGGAAAACTTTTGGACTCATTTTATGAAGCCAGCATCACTTAGATTCCCGAGCCAGACAGAGACCCAGAAAAAAAAGAGAACTATAGGCCAATATCCTTGATGAATACAGACGCAAAAATCCTCAACAAGATATTTGCAAATTGAATTCAACAGCACATATAAAGAATTATCCACCATGATCAAGTGGGATTCATTCCTGGGTTTCAGGGCTGGTTCAGTACTCACAAATCAATCAGTGTGATACATCAACAAAAGAAAAGATAAAAACCATATGATCCTGTCAATAGACGCAGAAAAAGCATTTGACAAAATACAGCATCCCTTCTTAATAAAGACCCTCAAGAAAGTAGGGATAAAACGAACTTATTTAAACATCATAAAAGCCATCTATGAGAAGCCCTCAGCTAACATCATCCTCACTGGGGGAAAACTGAGAGCTTTTCCCCTGAAATCAGGAACACGACAAGGATGTCCACTCTCACTACTACGTTTAACATAGTGCTGGAAGTCCTAGCATCAGCCATCAGACACCAAAAGGAAATCAAAGGCATCAGAATTGGCAAGGAAGAAGTCAAACTTTCATTTTTCACAGACAACATGATACTCTACATAGAAAACCCAACAGACTCCACCAGAAGCCTACTAGCACTGAATCAAGAATTCAGCAAAGTTGCAGGGTACAAAATCAATGTACAGCAATTGGTTGCATTTTTGTACACCAATAATGAAGCAACAGAAAGAGAAATCAAGAAACTGATCCCATTCACAACTGCACAAAAAACCATAAAATACCTAGGAATAAACCTAACCAAAGATATAGGAGATCTGTATGATGAAAACTATAGAAAACTTATGAAGGAAATTGACGAAGACACAAAGAAATGGAAAACTATTCCATGCTCATGGACTGGAAAAATGAATACTGTTAAAATGTCATCACTACCCAAAGCAATCTATATATTCAATGCAATCCCAACCAAAATTGCACCAGTATTCTTCTCAAAACTAGAACACACTATCCTAAAATTTGTATGGATCCACAAAAGACCCTGAATAGCCAAAGTAATATTGAAGAAGAAAACCAAAACGGGAGGCATCACCATCCCAGACTTTAGCCTCTACCACAAAGCTGTCATCGTCAATACAGTATGGTATTGGTACAAAAACAGACACATAGCCCCATGGAATAGTATAGAGAACTCAGAATTGGACCCACAAATGTATGGCCTACTAATCTTTGACAAAGCGGGAAAGAGTATCTAATGGAAAAAAAGATAGCGTCTTTAATAGATGATGCTGGGAGAACTGGACAGCAACATGCAAAAGAATGAAACTAGCTCATTTTCTCACACCATACACAAAAATAAACTCAAAATGGATAAAGGACCTGAATGTGAGACAGGAAACTATCAAAACCCTAGAGGAGAAAGCAGGGAACAACCTCCTTGACCTCAACCACAGCAATTTCTTACTTGACACATCACCAAAGGCGAGGAAATCAAGAGCAAAAATGAACTCTTGGGACCTTATCAAGATTAAAAGCTTCTGCACGGCAAAGGAAACAATCCATAAAACTAATCGGCAACCGACGGAATGTGGGTAAAGATAGTTGCAAATGACATATCAGATAAAGGGCTAGTATCCAACATCTATAAGGAACTCACCAAACTTCACACCCGAAAAACATAATCCAGTGAAGAAATGGGCAGAAGACATGAACAGACACTTCTCCAAAGAGGACATCCAGATGGCCAACAGACACATGAAATGATGCTCAGCATCCCTCCTCATCAGGGAAATACAAATCAAAACCACACTGAGATACCACCTCACGCCAGTCAGAGTGGCTAAAATGAGCAAATCAGAGAACTCTAGATGCTGGCGAGGATGTGGAGAAACGGGCACCCTCCTACACTGTTGGTGGGAATGTAAACTGGTACAGCCCCTCTGGAAAACAGTGTGGAGGTTCCTCAGGAAACTAACAATAGAACTCCCCTATGACCCAGCAATAGCACTGCTAGGAATTTACCCAAGGGATACAGAAATGCTGAGGCATAGGAGCACATGGACCCCAATGTTCATAGCAGCACTCTTCACAATAGCCAAATCATGGAATGAGCCTAAATGTCCATCAACGGATGAATGGATCAAGAAGATGTGGTATATCTATACCATGAATACTCCATAGAAATGAGAAAGAATGATATCTGGCCATATGTAGCAACATGGATGGAACCTGAGGGTGTTATGCTGAGTGAAGTAAGTCACGCTGAGAAGGACAGATACCATATGTTTGCACATATAGGTGGATTAGGACGAACTTAACACAGTGCCATGGGGGAGAAGAAGGGAGGCAAACCATGAGAGACTCTTCAATGCTGAGAACAAACTGAGGGCTGATGGGGGAGGGGGAGAAGGGAAGGGAGCTGATGGGCATGGGGGCGGGCACTTGTTGGGAATGAGCACTGGGTGTTATATGGAAACCAACTTGACAATAACAGAAAAAATAAAAAATTTTACAAAAAAAGACTCGTTTCAGGCCTAGAGACACATGCAGATTGCTAGTGAAGGGATGGAAAAGCACTTATCTTGCAAATGGAAGTGAAAAGCAAGCTGGGGTAGCAATACTTATATAAGAAAAAATAGACATTAAAACAAATACTGTAACAAGAGACAAAGAAGGACACTATATAATCATAAAGACGACAATCCAATAAGAAGACATAATAATTGTAAATATTTATGCACCCCACATGAAACCACCCAAATACATAAAGCAGTTAATAAGAAACATAAAGGAACATATTGAGAATAATTCAATAATAGTAGGGGACTTTAACACCCCACTTACATCAATGGACCGATCATCCAAATAGAAAATCAACAAGGAAACAGTGGATTTGAATGACCAGATGAATCTAACAGATCTATTCAGAACATTCCATCCTTAAAATGAAAAACATTCTTTTTCTATTACACATGGAACATTTTCCAGAGTACGTATTAGGTCATAAAGTCTCAATAACTTCATAAAGATCAAAATCATACGACGCATCTTTTCCAAACACAATGCTATGAATCTAGAAAGCAGCCATGAGAAATAACCTGGAAAGAACACAAATACATGCAGATTATTCTAATGTGTGCGTAAATAATGAAAGGGTCAACCAAGAAATCAAAGAGGAAATCAAAAATTACATGGAGATAAATGAAAATATAATCGTCCAAAATCTTTGGGATGCAGCAAAAGCTGTTCTAAAAGGGAAGTTTATAACAATATAGGCTTACCTCAAGCAGAAAGAAAAATCTCAAATAAACCACCTTGCACCTAATGGAGCTACAAAAAGAACAAACAAAACCCCAAAGCAGTAGAAGGAAAGAAATAATAAAGATTAGAGCAGAAATAAATGAAATAGAAACTGCAAAAGTAATAGATCTGATATGAAACCAGGAGCTGGTTCTTTGAAAAGATGAAGTAAGTCGAGCAGAGAAGGATAGATACCATATGCTTGCACATATAGCTGGATTAGGAGGAACTTATTGGAGGATGATGGGGGAGAAGAAGGGGGGAAATAGTTGGGGAGAGGGAGGGAGGCAAGCCAGGAGTGACTCTTGAATGCTGAGAACAAACTGAGGGTTGATAGGGGTGGAGGAGAGGGGAGGGGGATGATGGGCATGGAGGAGGGCACTTGTTGGGATGAGCACTGGGTGTTATATGGAAACCAACTTGATAATAAACTATTTCAAAATTCAAAAAAAAGATGAACAAAATTGATAAACCTTTAGCTGGACTCATTAAAGAAACAGAGGACTAAAAGAAAATCATAAATGAAAGAGGAGAAATAACCAACACCACAGAAATACAAAGGTTTCTAAGAGAATATTCTGAGAAATCTATGCCAACAAGTTAGGCAACCTAGAAGAAATGGATGAATATATAATGTCTCCAAATGGAATCAGGGAGGAATAGAAAATCTGAACAGACCAATTACTAGTAGTGCAACTGAATCAGTAATCAGACACCTCCCAACAAACAAAAGTCCAATACTAGATGGCTTCACAGGTGAATTCTACCAAACATTTAAAGAAGAGTTAATACTTATTCTTCTCAAACTTCCAAAAAATTAAAGAAGGAAAGCATCCAAATTAATTCTGAGAACAGCATTACCCTGACACCAAAACCAGATAAAGACACTACCAAAAAAGAAAACTACAGGCCAATATCCCTGATGAACATAGTTGCAAAAATCCTTAACACAATATTAGCAAACTGCATCCAACAATAAAGAAATACTTACCATGATCAAATTGGATTTATTCCTGGGAAGCAAAGGTGGTTCAATATTTGCAAAACAATTGACATGACACATCACAACAAGAGAAAAATGAAAAATATATGATCATTTCAACAGATGAAGAAAAAGTATTTGACAAGATACAAATTCCATTCATGATAAAAATCCTCAACAAAGTAGGTTTATTTTATTTTATTTTTTTAAATATACCACATCTTTTTTTTTTTAATGTTTTATTTATTTCTAGGAGAGAGAGAGACAGCGTGAACAGGGGAGGGTCAGAGAGAGAGAGGGAGTCACAGACTGAAACAGGCTCCAGGCTCTGAGCTGGCAGCACAGAGCCCGACGCGGGGCCCGAACCCACAAACCTCGAGATCATGACCTAAGCGAAAGTCGGACGCTTAACCGACTAAGCCACCCAGGAGCCCCTCAACAAAGTAGGTTTAGAGGGAACATACACAGACCAAAGATGAAAAACCCACATCATACTAATTGGTGAAAAACACATTTTTCCCTAAGATTGGGAAGAAGACAAGAATATCCACTCTCACCACTTTTATCCAACATAGTACCAGAAGTCCTAGCCATAGCAATCATACAACAGAAAGATATAAAAGGGATTCATTATTGGTAAGGAAGAAGTAAAACTTTCACTGTTTGCAGATGACATGATACTATGTCTACAAAACCCTACAGACTCTACCAAAAGACTAGAATTGATAAAGGAATTGAGTAAGGTCTTAGGATACAAAATCAATGAACAGAAATTGGTTGCATTTCTATACACTCATAATTAGGCAGCAGAAAAAGAAATTAAGAAAATAATCCTATTTACAATTGCACCAAAAATAATAAAACACCTGGCAATAAACTTGACCAAGGAGATGAAAGACCTGTACTCTGTGAACTATAAAACACTGCTGAAAGAAATGAAGATGACACACAGGGAAAGACCTCTCATTCTCATGGATTGGGAGAAGAAATATTGTTAAAATGACTATACTACTCAGAGCAGTCTAGAGATTTAATGAAATCTCTATCAAAATACCAAAGGCATTAGAACAGAACTAGAACAACAGAACTAGAATGATCCTAAAATTTGTATGGGATCACAGAAGACCCCACAAAGCAAAAGTAATCTTGAAAAAGAGCAGAACTGGTGGTATCACAATCTCAGATTTTGAGATATACTACCGAGCTGCAGTAATCAAAACAGTATGGTTTTGGAACAGAATAGACACGTAGATCAATGGAACAGAATAGAGAACTCAGAAATAAACCCATGCATACAAGTCAATTAATCTGTGACAAAGGAGGCAAGACTATACAATGGGGATGTGATGGTCTCTTCAACAAATGGTATTTAGAAAACTGGCTGGCTACATGCAAAAGAATGGCAGTGGACTTCTTTCTTACACCACAGACAAAAATAAAATCAACATGGACTAAGGACCTAACTGTAAAACTTGGAAACCATAAAAATCCTAGAAGAGAGCACAGGCAGTAATCTCTCTGACAATGGCTGTATCACCATCTTTCTAGATAGGTCTCCTGAGACAAGGGAAACCAAAAGCAAAATGAACTATTGGGACTGCATGAAAATAAGCTTTTGCATAACAAAAGCAGCCATCATCAAAACTAAAAGACAACCTACTGAATGGGAGAAGTTATTTGCAAATGCTGAAAGGTTAGCATTCAAAATATATAAAGAATTTACACCACACCCCCAAAATAAATAATCCACTTAAAAAATGGATAGAAGACATGAACAGATGTTTCTTCCAAAGAAGATATCCAGATGCCCAATTAGACACATGAAAAAATGCTCAACGTCACTCATTATCAGGTATCAGGGAAATGCAAATCAAACCCACAATGATACATGACCTCACACCTGTCAGAATGGCTAAAATAAACACAGGAAACAACAAGTGTTGACAAGGATGTGGAGGAAGTGGAATCCTTGAGCACTGTTGGTGGGAACGCAAACTGGTGCAGCTGCTCTGGAAAACAGTATGGAGGTTCCTCAAAATATTAAAAATAGAATTACCCTATGATCTAGTAATTCTACTATTGGGTATTTACACAAGGAATATATAAACACTGATTTGAAAAGACATATACACCCCTACTTTTATTGCAGCATTATTTACAATAGCCAAATTATGGAAGCAAGCCAAGTGTCCATTGATACATGGATGGATAAAGAAGAGGTGGTATATATACACAATGGACTATTATTCAACCATAAAAAAGAATGAAACCTTGCCATGTATAACATGGATGGATCCTGAAGTGTAGTAAGTCAGAGACAAATACCATATGATTTCACTCATGTGGGATTTAAGAAACAAATGAACAAAGAAGAGACAAACCAAAACAAATAAAAACGAAACAAACCCTTAACTCTAGAGAACTGATGGTTATCAGAGGGGGGAATGGGTCAAATAGGTGAAGGGGATTAGAATGCACTTATGATGAGCACTCAGTAGTGTACAGAATTGCTGAATCACTGTATTGTACACCTAAAACTAATATAACACTAAATGTTAACTATACTGGCTTAAAAAAATAATAAAAGGGATTGGTATTTATGGAGTGCTTGCTATGGGCCAGGCACTGTGCAAACAGTCCTAATATTAAACAGATAGATATTAAATGGGAGTGCTATTATTATCCTCATTTCACCAGTGGTGAAATGGAAAATCCAGGGGTGGGATGGACTGCCCAGGCTCACACAGATAGTAGGGGGAAGAGCTGGGACAGAAACCATGACTTTCTCATTCCATGGTTTATAAATTCATAACCTTTGGGCTAGCAGTCTTTAAGTGTTTTTGATTTCACAGTCTTTTTCTGAACCAAGATCACTTAAATATGAACAGTTATTTATTTATAAAGTGGACTCATGTTTTATGGATTATAAAACATTTATGAAAATAGAAATTAAAAAGCATTTACTAAGGAATTATTTTGAGTAATTGTTTTCTATTTTAATTTTTTAGTGATACCAAAAATACTTTTTGCTCTCACTGGATATACATTATTATAAATAATTTCATATGCTTAAGTTTTAAATGCTTGTCAATCCCAATGGTTTCATGGATCTCTGGCAAAACCTGAAAGTAAATTACAATGCATTTAAGGCCCCTTCTTAGTGATAGTATATGTGTATGTGTATTTCAATTGCCTTTGTGCGGTTTCTAGAGCTTTTTGTGAGTTTCTCATCTGGTCACTTAAGGTCATCCTTATTCGTACTGCGCCCCATGGCTGGTTGCTCACGCTAGGTAGAGGGCATGGTGTGGCTATTTCCTCATTGTTCGTTCTTTTGTGACTGTGTTGCAGGTTCTGTCTTCCTTCTGTACTTCTCTTGGTCCCCACTGTGAAGGGACGGTGCCAGGCTCAGGCACTTAGGCGAATCCGCCATCATAGGGCCCTCATGGAGCCCCTGGTCTGGCTTAATTAACTGATACCTGCCAATGAGGACTAGCACAGGTGCACGTTACAGGGGGTTGTTGGGGGTTTACAGAGCAGGAAAGCTAGCTCAGACTAGGGGGCAGAGCGGAAGGGGAGGGGAGAGTAACATGGATGGGGAGGGAGAGGGACCTTCCAGGCAGAGGCTACAGCACGAGTAAAGGTGAGGCCATGGAGGCGTGAGGGAGAGGGGTGTGCATGGGGAACCTGCATGTCTTTGGCAATGAAGCAGCACACAGAGGAGGGAGTCCGTAGGGGCGGATGGTGATGCTGGGGTGGGTCACTGAAGCCTGGTGGCAAATGCCATTAGTCTGCTTATTGAAGGCACCCATAATAATGATTATTCTACACACAACAAAAGTAGTATTTACAAAGTACCAATAAGAGCTCTCAGGCACGTGGCTATATGCTCTGCTGGCACCTCTTATAAAGAGAAAGTGAGATAGAGACCCAGGTGACTGCTTTCCTGGGCACTGCCTGCGCACCAGTGTCAGGCCTAGCGCATTCAGGCACTCTCAGTTACAGCCTGCCACCATGGCGGTCAGAGGCCCTTCCTTTTCCTCTCTGATTGTAGCTACAAATGAGGGGAAGGCGGAAGACCACAGGACCAAGAGCATCTTGGAGTATACCTAGGAAATGACCCTGCCAGGACATGTGGTAAGACAACCATCTATTTTTGTGAGCTAAGAAGGGCTGCTTTTTAAGGGACCCCATTTGCTGGGGGGGAGGGTGGTTTAAGGCAATGAGGATTTAGGACTGTTACAGGAGCAGCCCGTTAGGGACTCAGGCCCACTGCCACGAGCACATCATTAGCAGAGCTTTGGGAGGGGGAGAGAGAGAGCTGCAAGCATGCTCCTGGAGGGGGCCACCAAATGATAGTTACACAGGTATTTCCCCTGTAGATCTGGGCCCTGGGTTTCCCTTCCTTCTTTCTTTATCCTTCCTGTCACCCGCCACTCTCTGCCAGCTGAATGCGCTATAGCTTTTCTGTGCAACTGTTTCTCCCTGGCAGATAATTCAAATTACTCCACCTCCGCCAGATAGCCCTCCCAATGATGGACGTGTTGGAAAGCACAATCAGAAAGTTTCAGGAGAGCTGAGACCAATGCTGCTGAATAGGTCCTGACTTTTACCATGTGTGGATTAAGGTGCAGCTAGATTTTTTCTTTGTGCCTCTTCAGCTTTTCTTCTGATTATCCCAACAGTACATGCTCACTATAGAACCTTTTGCACTTGCAGCAAACTGAATGGGAGCAGAGACAAATTGGCTCTTACAGTTCTTGGAGAACAGCACTGTTCGCATTAGCATTTTCTTCTTGGCATTTTTCTGGGTATGTGTAGGTACTCTGTAACTTACATCTTGCATTATTTTGTTCACCGTTTGGTATAAGTGCCCTCCCTTCAACATCATATCACATGGGTATATGGGCAGACCCCAGTTTGCCAAGCAGTTCATTTCTCCCCTGTTACTTATCTGTGTTATTTCCAGGTTTTTTGCTTTGCTATTAGAGATTCCCTGCTGTGGTGAAAAGTGCTGTTGTCCTCAAGTGTGACTCGATGGGGCTGTGAGGACTGAAGGCCTCCACCCCACAACCCAGTGTGCACCTGTACCTGTGGCCCTTGGCTCACCCGGGGCCTCAGCTTTGGCGAAGGTGCTCACAATCTTGATGTCGGGGAAGAGGGTCACCCCTCTAGCACTTTCAAACTGGGCTGCGGGTCTCCAGAGGCGGTCGGTGCCGCGGAGGCTGATCTGGGGCTCTATGGCCTGTAGCACCATCACATAGGCATCCACGTCGGGGACACTGATGCACACATCTTCTCCAAAGCACCTGGGAAAACAGCTGCAGTCATGGCACTGACGAGCGAGCGACGAAACCGTCCATAGCACAGCTGTGGATGAGGATCCACAAAACCATCTCTAGTTCTCGACAAGGTATCCTGGCTGCCTACAAGTCTCTGACAGCGTCAATAGATATTCAGATTTAAAGCCACATTATAGTCAAAGCCAATAGCAATCTAGGGGCTTAGGAAGATCAGCTTCTGGGAGAAATGGGAACCTTCTATACCAGCTACAAGTAACTGTTAAACCTTTAATTATCCTTTAACAAAGTAATCAGTGGCAACATCAATTAGATAGCAAGTGCTTCGTATGGGCATTAGGATTTGGTAAGCAAATTGTTGTCTAACTGGTTGGGTACCGGCAGCTTGCTGAGATGCCAGCGCTAAACTCTCCTGCACTTGTGTATGCTTTCTCTCTATGAGGCGATCTCACAGCGTCCCTGTTGCAGGGGTGCGGCTGAGTGCTGCTGACCACGTTCCTTTCTCCTGATGGACGGCCATGGAAATACCCAGAAGGCAGAATGGTGTAACACAAGCAAGGCCTGGGAAGTCAGATAAGGGTCCATGGCCTGGCTCTGCCGTCACTGGGCTGGGTGATTGTGGGCAAGGTGAGATTCCTGTGAACCTCAGTGTCTCTACCTATACAATGGGGATGACGATATTAATTACCTTATAGTAATAAGGATTCAGGGTGATGACATACAGAAAAGAGACCCACCCCAGAGCCTGCATCATGGTGGGAGCACAGTAAATGTTGGCAGAGCCCACACCCTCATCAGACTCCATCAGGTATACAAGTCACTGGCACTCTGTTGCTCATCTAGGCCAAAGACCCAGGCTACAATCACAGCTCAGATGGATGCTCTGAGAATGCTGGGTGGACCCCAGCTGGTGGCAGCCATCACCTTGCATGCCTTAGGAAAGTTCCTGAGGGCAGTGCCGTCTGGGTGGACATCATGCTGAGCCACATCTTCTTTGGGGTGGGCCAGACGTGGGAGTGGTGGTGGGCTCCTGCTCCTGACTTTGGCCTTTGCTGCAGCAACTCCAAAAGGCACCCTGCCCCTCGTCGGTTTATGGAAACCTGGTTTCAGAGCTGGAGATGGGCCAGCCTGGTCCCTCTATGTGACTGCAGTGTAGAGCTGACCTGGAGGTGCTTGCTGCCCATCGCAGGCCTCCAAGAGTGGCCTTTAGTGTGAAGGTGGAAGCACCTTCTCTGTCACTAAAATTATTCAATCTAATTGTGGCCTAATCTAATTAGCCTGGCACCTCTCCCAGGCCCTAGTAACGTGGCAGTCAGCAGCCTCATCTTTCCCAACCTTGTTCCTGTTCTTCCGGGTTCTTCTCCCGGTTCTGAGGGCTGGGTGACTCTACTTCCATCCCTCAGGTGTTTTTCTGGGGTCCCTTCCTTGCTGCCCTCCCAGGCAGTTGATGTGGCTGAGAAATGACTTGACGGGCCAAGAAGGGAGTTCTCCACAAGCTTCGTTAATAAACAGTCTCATTTCCTTGATTGAACTCTGATCTCTGGGGACAAGAACCACACTCTGGCACACTCATGACTTTTAGGAACTCTCGACAAAGCGGGGTTGGTTAAGTGAATCCAATTCAATAAACATTGGTCAAGCACCTACTATGTACACACCAGCTACTGTAACCTGAAATCAGACCACTTAAAACCAAGCTTTCTGAGAATTTACAGAAAGTAGTACTACATTTGATCCTGAATTAAATAGAGAATGCTGGATTTGGCATTCCAAAGCAACAGAACATTTTCTTTAAGAAGAAGACAAGAAAACACTGATCCACTGGGACATCCTCACAAGGACAGCAGAGAAATTGACAATAGCTGAAGAAAGGTGAATTCTGTTTTGCCAGGAAGCATTCCCCAGGGACCATCCCTGCCACCTCGGCTGGGCCCCTAGTTGACCAGCACCTGTCTACTCACTGGACTTTGGAAGAGACTCTCAGGCGCCGCACACCTGCCGTCGGGAACTGCCTGGAGTTGATGTAGGAGACCTTCTGGAGGGCGCGATTGATGTTCCCAATATCGTCACCTTCCATCACCAGAACGGACTGCGAGGGGTTGAAGTGGTACTACAGGAGGAAAGGGGGTGTCATGAGGGAGAATGATCAATGATGGAGACCTCCATCTCCATGGACAGGCCACAAAGACCTGGTGTCTCCAGAGCATCTCTAAGTGCAGCAGCCATGAACACAGATGACTGTTTTAACACCTCAAACAATTCCTGCTACCCCCGGTGGCTTCTGGGCCTCCCCTTAAGACCTCTCGGGGATATAAACTCCCAAGCCACAGCAGAGCATTCCGAATCCCCATCACAAGTCTCTTGGGATCTAGCCCTTGGTGCGGTGGCCCATGCTACATGCCACTGTGGGGTCCTGACCAGCATTTCAGCCCTTAGACAGCCTGCCCCCTCAGCTGACTGCCTAGAAACTTGGGGCTTTTGTTCCTTTCACTGGTCTTGTCTTTGGCCTTGAACTTCTCCTTGGTTCACCCTGTGCTCCTCTTCATGACTCACACTCATTTACTTAGCTTCTGACCTTAAAGCTCCTTCTTAGATCTGATTTCCAGCCTTTTTTTCCTGGTGCTCCACTCTGCCTTCCCAAGGGTTTTGCTCATTTGCTGTTTACGCTCTTGCCAGCTGCCCCAAGTCTATGATCTATTCATTCCACTCACAATTGCTGGTATCCCACACTTGGTGAAGGCACAGGGGCTACGATGCTCCCCACCAAGTCACTTGAGTCCCCAAGGCCGATAAACCAGATACAGACTTCTGCTTCTCTCTGCAGAGCCCTAGCAGTCACTCTTCTCCACATGGAGCATGGAGAACTGATATGGTGCTGGTCTGACTTCCTGATCTTCACATGCTTCTGAGCAGGAATTATTAGGAACTGCTGTCAGTAAGATGTCAGGAGCTTATCCGTGGATTCAGATTATGTATCCAAAGTTCATGTCAGAGGAAAAGGAGATCTGGTTATCTATCCATCCATCCATCTATCTCTACACCCAATATGGGGCTTGAACTCACGGCCCTGAGATCAAGAGTCACATGCTCTTCCAACTGAGCCAGCCAGGCACCCCTGATCTGGATATATTTTTATGCCAACATTTTTTGGATAATATACTCACATAATTCAAATATATATATATGTACTAAGTGAAAGTGTCCATCTTATTCATATCTTACCCAGTTTCCAATATCCCATCCCACAAGTAGTCACTGTTCTATTACTTTCTTAGTGGCAAATTGCATATTCATGGTTACTTGCTTCCCCTCCCGGTGGGAGGCTTATACATGGGTGACCTGTTGTCGGTAGGCTTGCTTATGTGACCTGTGGAACTATTCCCTGTAAGATACACATAGTGTTCTCTTTTGTACTCAGTAGCGGTCATGTGACTTGGCCAATGAAGTGTAGGCAGAAGTATTATTTGGTTCGCACTCATGTGGAAGACTTCACAGCTAGTTCATGGTTTGCCATGTCCCTTTCCCTCTGCCGTGAAACCTGTCAAGTTCCTTTAGGGCCTGGTCCATCAGCCTGGTCTCACAGTGCTGGTGGTATGGATCAGAGCTGAAGCCAATCTATGATGGACATCAGGTGTGAACAATGACAACACAAAAATTGTATAAGCCACCGAAATGTTTAAGTTACTTGTTACTGCATCATAACTTAGCCTATCCTGGAAGTTATACTTAAGCATTCTTAGGAATATGGGGCCGGGGNTGGGGGAGGAGGGGGGGGTGATGGGCATGGAGGAGGGCACTTGTGGGGATGAGCACTGGGTGTTATAAGGAAACCAACTCGACAATAAACTATTTAAAAAACTTCCTTTTTTCTCCTGTCTTCAACCAAATGTAGCTTTTTACATACTTTATTGTACTTTGTTTCTTCACTTAGCTCAAATCTTAGCGATCTTTCTGTATCAGCACATCATAAACTACCTCTTTTTTATAGTTGTATAATATTCTACTGTGTAAATTTCTTAAACCAGTTTCTTGTGGACATTTGGCTTTTTTCTATTCATTTACTAATAATTCCACAATGAATAATCTTGTGCACATATGTATGCAAATATATATGTACGGGATAATTCCCTCCATGTGAAGTTATTAGGTCCAACAGTATATGCACTTTATGTTTTGATAAATGCTGCCCAATTCCTCCTTGCTAGGGAAAATATATGGGTGTGTACACACACACGCACGCACACGCCCTCTTCCAGTGTGTGGGAATGCTTTTCTTTTCTCATAACCCCAACAACAGAATATGCTGTCATTTGAGATTTTTGCCGGCCTGATAGGTGACAAATGCTACTTTCATGTAGTTTTAATTTACCATTTAGTGTAGGTTTAATCTTACCATTAAGGAGACTGAGTATGTTTTCATGGGTTTCAGGAAATATCCATCTGTGTTAACTTTTCCCTGATCTGACTTGGATGCCTTTTTAAGAGTTTCCTGTTCTGTGTCTGGACGGTAAAGGGAAGTAGATGTCCCATGAGCACTACTAATGAAACTGACCGGCATACAGTCCTTGCAGTGTGGCCCTTAGCCAGCTAATAGCTTCCACTTTGACTCCTTCAACTATCATCAACTATCATTGGAGTATTTTGTTACCTCCCCCTTGAGGCCATCCCAAATTTGCTCATTTACATCCCTACTGGGCCCCTCTAGTGCTTATGAAATGGCAGCACAATTATTATAGTACAGTGACCGGAAGCTCACGGAGGACAGGGACTCCCAACTCCTCTCCCTGAATCCAGAATCTAACCCTAGTGCCCTGTAATCCCATCAGATGAATGGGTGAATGTTCCCCCTTGGCCCACATTCTACTCCATATTATCTCCAGGTTACTCTCCAAAAGGACTTTTTTTCAGTCACTGTCTCCATAGTCCTGGCTCTGTGGGAGCCATTATCAGTGCTCCCTAAACCCTGTTCGCCTCTGCATCCTCAGCATCCTGGAGGCTACACTGGCAAAGGCCTCCTACCACGTGACCACATCTAGCCAATGAGGTGTGAGAGGACGCGAGGCGGGACTGCTGGGCTGGGGCAGTCAAAGCCCCACGGAATGCGCCAGCCTTTTTCTTTCTCCCCTTTGGTGCCTATGATGTTCTAGACTGAAACCCTACACTGCCTCCCTGGCTTGATGTCAGAGAAAAATAAACTTTTAAGCATTAAACCATAGGGATTTGGAGTTATTTGCTACTGCAATCGTTTTAAGCCCATTTGGAAAAAGCGAGCTCTTCCCAGGTAGGGTTCTTGCTTACCCAAGGCTGTGGCAGCATCCTGAAAAGATCATGGGCTGTGTGGGTTGCAGTACCCAAGTGGCAGTACAGACACAGAATATAACAATTTTGGACTATTTACTTCCCCTTTCTAGACTTTATTTCCTCATTTAAAGTAAGGGGGATATTAATACCTGTCTGGGACTTAAGTGAGAAAATGTATATAATGAATCTAGTGTGTAAAACGGTGTTCAATACTAGATAGCTTTTATTATAATTCTTAACACCGTAATTATTTCTGCACTGAGTCTTGGCCCACACAGGTACTGCAGCCTTCACTGATCTTTTTTCTCTATGATCCAGTTTCCTTCAGCCCTCAATGCCCTGGGCAGGGTCTCTCTGATCTGGGAGATCTGGTCACAAGCTCCAAGCCCTCTGTTGGGTGTGGGAGCCCCTCGATATGTGTGCAGGTGATGCAGGTGAAGTCTTCCTCTCAGTTGGCGTCTTCCTTGCTGTGGACGACTCACTAGCTTAGTGTACTCAGCCATAGAGCTGCCCTGTTCTGAGTGTTTCACAAGTCATCTGGAGATTCAAGTTCATTCTCCTAAAATACCACTTCTGCTCCCACATGTTTTTCTGCCTCCCTACCTCCCCCCAACCCTGCCCTGCACCATCTGTGCTATAGCAGAGTCAGGGTGCTGTTGCTATCTGTCTTCCACAGCCAACTCTGAGCACCTCGAGGGCGGGGTCAACAGACTTTTCCTTACGGTTACCACAGGGTCTAGCACATGAGAAAATTAGATGGAATGATAAGCCCTGCAGAGGTGGCTGATCTCTAAGCTTCACACAAGGGCTCAACAAGAACATCAATAGTTCTTCCAGAGGATGTAACGGGCAGCATCCTGTAGCAACTGGCAGAGGGCACATTCCCCCTGCACCCACCTGAGGGGGGGATGGTTTAGGCTAAGTGTTGGGTCTCCAGTTAATACCCTAGTTTGGCGACCCTAGCATCCCCGGGGCTGCCACCGGACATGAAGGTGGGCACTGGCCTAGCAATAAAGTTCTTGCAGGATCAATAAAACCTTCTATCAATGTAGGGTTTTCTTTAATGTTTATTTATTTTTGAGAGAAAGAGAGACAGAGCATGAGCTCTTATCACAGAACCCGACGTGGGGCTCCAACTCCCCAACTGGGAGATCATGACCTGAACTGAAGACAGATGCTTAACCAACTGAGCCACTCAGGTGCCCCTGTTTTGTTTGCTTTAAATTGCAGTGTTACTAAACATAAAAAAAAATTCAGGTTCTGTCTCCATCTCTCTGTTCCTCGTCTGCTCTCTCTTGCTCTCAAATATAAAACATAAATAAAATTAAATTGTAGTGTTACCAACTTTGTGGCATGACTGAGGTTAGGTCTCTTTGTAAGCCATAGAGTGGCATTAGCATCGCACAGGGATGACTTCCTGGGGACCCAGCAAAGGGTGACAGCACTCACTTTCCTTTAGGAAGCTGTGCTGTGGCCATGGTGCTTTCTTTCTTTGAGCTAAGAAGCTACTAGACATCCCCAAAGCTATGGCCTTTGAGAATCATCAGTTCTCCTAGAGGGACATCGGTGAAATCCCTGTCCAAAGCCTAGGTCTGTTCCTCCAGGGAAGGCTGGCCATGGCACTCCAGGCACCTGGCCATTCACTTGGACACCTGGTAGCCCCTATGGGTTGGGCCAGATGAAGATTTGCCACACTTGAGGCTCCTCTGCTACAAGTGTCACCCGGGTTTACCTTTCAAAAGAAGCTGGGGCAACAGCAAGGCCAAGTACAAGACCAGCCCAGTTGGAGAAGGGAACTGTGATGTTGTTTATTAGGTCTGAGAGCCTATTTATTAGGTTTCCTAAGGAAGATCTATATCTATATATGTATATCTGTATTTATCGTCTTATCTATACATACATGTATCTTTTCTCTTTCTATATGTTTGTATCTATGTATATATGCATATATACATATATGTGTATATATAACCTATACACAGAATTCAGTTCCCACATCACAAGAAAATATACTTTATACATGAGGGAATTGAGGCTTAAAGGATTAAATTACTTTGCCCAAGGTCACCCAGCTAGTAAATATTCCTACTATGATTTGAACCTGGGAGTGACTTGTCCCAAAGTTCTTGCTCTTTTCCACTCTTCCACATGGTAGAAAGGACAGACTGGCAGGGATTACGTTATGAAACTCAGAACAGGAGGTTCTTCAGGAAGGTGGCTATTCCAGTGTCATGTATGGGTTCAAGACAGAAACCACCCCAGCCATTCAATGACTCCAGCCATGCTGGACAAATATTCAGAAATTGGCATGAGCCAGGGTAAAACAAGTGCAAAGAGGAACTGGAGCCAGTTCCATGAGCAGACAGAAAGTTGTGTCCATTACAGGAGGACTTCACTTCCTCTGACTAGCCAGAAAGGAGGGAGGCGGCCAGGCACAGGTAAAAAGGACAATAGTCAATGTTCAGGGATGAAATGAGGGATAAATGGAGAAAGGGTAAGTGGAAGAAAGGATAAATGGAGGAAGGAAGTCTAAATAATTTTCAAGAACGCCTTCTACTCTGAGTTGCTGGTGTGGAGGAAAGAGCACAGACTTATTTTGGGCAAGTCCCTGAGTCCCAGGCTCCTTACTTCTGAAATGGGGCCGTAACATTTCATCTGTTGTGAAGAGTAGGGATAATGAACTTTGAATAGCCCCCAGGGGGTACGCCGTAAATTGTGTGTCTTATCATTAACTTCCCCGCAGTGCTCTACTTCCTGCCAGCTGTGCTGGAAGGATGGGAAAGGGTCCTCTGCGGTGACTGGTTATCAACAGGTGGCATCCTGAGAAATCAGCAGAGCCAACCCACCCTCTCCACACACGGCGGTGTGTGCCACTTAGTTCACACCCCTCTTTTCACAGGCTCTGGCTGCTCTGCAGAGACTGCCCTGCCTCTTCGTTTATAATCCTGAGAATGTGTGGCTTTTCAGTCCAGCATCTCTGGTTTACTTGTAGTGCTGGAGTCCTGAAACCGGGGTCTCACGGGATGCTCCACAGCAGAGCAGATCCACTCAGGCAGGGAGCAAACCCAGACTCAGACAGAGAGGGGAGGGTTGGAGGACACAGATCTGCGTCACTGGGCTGACAAAACGCTATGGAAACAACACCAAGAGTTGGTGGAGGATCAAACCCCAGGTTCTGCATGTGAGGGAACCAATATGAAATGTGGCATGAAATAGACCGTGGGAAAGTTGGCCTTTCCCATAGGAGGCAGTCTTGAAGGTTTCTTTCAATGACAGCTGACGGACTACTGAGTGCACCTGTGTGTGTGTTTTTAAGGTTCTGGAAAGCCATTCTTGCCTTACCCTGCCTGTGCACTGCTCCTACCTTCCCCCTCTGATCCAGTCTCCAAGGTGAGCCTACAGCCCGTCAGTGGCTCCCTTGTGGCTGACAGAAGAAAACATGTCAACATGTGAACATAGTTTATGGGACCCCATGACGTGGCCTGTGCGTAGCTCTGACCACAGTTTCTACCTTTCCTCCTGCAATCTGGGCACTGTACCGCTGGCCGCCATGGAGTCCCAGTGCACACTGCAGGACTCCGCAGCTCTCTGCCATCACTCATCCTGAGATCTGCCTAGAGTTACTGTCCAGCTCCCCTCCCCTGCCTTTCTTCTGGTCGATTCCTACCCATCTTCAAACATTCTGTTCAGACCTCACCTCCTCCAGGAAGCCTTCCCTAACTGCTGTTCCCCAGGTTCTGGAATTCTGGAGCAGTACCGCCTGGGCTTAAATTCTGGCTCTGCTCATTACTAATTCTGGGATCTTAGACAAGTTTCTTTTCTCTTGAAGTCCTCAGTTCCCCATGTGCAAAATAGGAATATTCATGCTAACTTTGTCACAGAGTTGTTCTGGGCTTCAATGAGTTAACATCTGTAAAGCATTTAGAACCATGTCTGGCACCTGGGGAGCCTCAAGGCTCATAATCATCATGACAGTTACCACACTGGATTATACATGTCCACTTGGGCCACTGACTTCCAAAAAGCCAACAGGCTGGGAATGCTCAGTTTTGTGTCTCCCTCATCCAGCCCAGAACCCATACGTGGGCATCTGTGACATGGTGGCTGAAGCAACTGCAGCATAAAGAAAAGCATGGTGTGCTCAGGTCACCAGTCCCTCCAGGGCTCCCCACGGCAGAGCCCCACAAACCCCACTGACAGTGAAAATAAAGGCGCTGTCTGCTGGAGGAGTGATTCCCGGTGCAGGAGAGGTAGGCCCAGCACAGGAGGCAGGTAAGGATGCACGGCCACATCAGGTGCAGGACAGGGCGGGTTGGGGGAGGGGGAGGGGGGGCTCTCTGCTCTGGTCACACCATCCTTGGGAAATGGCCCATAAAGGAAGCCTCCACAGTGTGGTAGGGGTGACGGCTTGTGGGCTGTCCTGTGCTCCAGGAGGTAGAGGGTGGGCTGCCTGCTCCCAATGTAGACCCCTAATAAGGGTCCGTTAGGATCGAGCAGGGGCTACAGTGATATTCACCCAGCTCTCTGCTCAGGTTCCCAGAGGCTCCCTGCTGGCCGGAGGTCCTGAGGCCCAGGTGAGGCCAGAACTACCCCTGCCTGTCCGGGGTGGGGGCAGGGAGGGGCGCTGAGGATAGTCAGCCATATCTTGCCCCTCAGGAGGTGCTTTTCTCAGAATACAGCTTTGATTCTTTTGGGTCCCATGAATGTTTTTATTTTGCATGAATCTGCTCACATTCCCTTTGCCAGAGATTGCTCGAAGCCCAATCTGTGCTTCAATTTCACAGCATGAGACCCAGCGACCTCCATATCTGCTTTCTAATTCCAGCCCACCCCAGGCTGACCTTCCTTCCTAATTTATATTTAACTCGGCCAAACTTTTTTTTTCTATTTTTAAGTATTTTTGAAAATACATCCTTGCATGCTGCTTCTGATCCTTTGGCAAATAAAACAAAGCAACCAACCCACCCAGAAACAGCTGACATACAACAATTCCCTTCTGGTAGGTATTGAACATGTGCCTGTTTTTGTGTAGTGAACTGATTATACCTGAGGGCTTCGTCTAGGAATTTCAGGACACAGCTCAAGTCCATCATAGAAGTCACAGTCACTAATCTCCCCAGTGTGCCAGCACCTTTGCCACCGGACCATCTCTGGGCAACTCGACAGGTGAGGACTCCATTTCCCAGAGTGCACTGGCACCGGGCAGCCACTGCCCCATAAATCAATGTCTTATTGGCTGTGATGCCGGCTCCTTCCTTACCTTTATTCCTTGGCCAAGACTTTCCAGGGAATTAATATCCAGCCCCTCCTTGCAGGCCTGCAGGCAGGAAATCACCTTCTGACTCTCCATTTTGCCAGGGCGGATGGTGAGACTGGCCAGGCTGCCGTGGAAGAACTGAGCAAACCGCGGTTTGGTGACTTCTCCTCCTAGAAGTGACAGAAGCACGGTCATTTGCCCTGTGGAGATGAGGAATGAAACACCGCTTCAAGGCACCATCTGGCCAGGGGACCGAAGGTGCAGTGACTGTGTCCCCTCAACCTGAGCTTTTCCTTCGGAGCGGCGAGCTCAGCAGCCGCGCTGTCAACAAGAGGATATCACCTGCCGCCAATACCTTGGCGCTCCCCAGCTGCGCCTGATTTAGAAATCCTGGAATTCCTGAATGTTAAACCATTGTCTTCAGAGGCATGAACTGCTTTAGAAGACAGAAAGGGCCTAGAGAGTAAAAGTAGGAGGGAGAAGAAAGCGGCCATTGATCCAGGCCTGCTGCGTGTCCGGCTGTCTGCTAGGGACTTTATCTGAACAAACCTGCAGAGAAGAGATCCTTGTTTCCCACTGATACCTGAAGAACCCCGAGACTCAGCAAGGTTGAGGGCCTTGTCCCAGGAAACACAGCTGAGCGCTGGAGATGCTACTCTGGTCCCAGTCTGTCCGACTCCAAAGCTGGCATTTGCTTCCCTGCATTCTGCAGAGGTTGGCAGGCAGTCAGGGAATCCTGGAGCCCCACATCCACAGCCTCTGGCTCTCTTGCAATGAATTGATTTCATACTCAATCATATTAAATTCACACTTAAATTCAAGCTCTGTGGCATATCAGGGCCTCCTTGATTCTACCTCTGACTTCCTTCTCATGCTTCCTCATTTTCCACTGTTCTCTCTACAGGCTGGGCCGAGTCCTGAGCTCAGGCCTGCTCGTCACCATGTGAGACCATTTAATGCTGCTGGTGGCAAGTCCTCTCCTCCCATTTTCTCCAGGTCTCTAAAAGCTCCCCTGAGGTTTATTTGAAGCCTCACCTCCTCCAGGAGGCCTTCCCCACAGGCCATCCCTGGGCAGCCTACACTGACAGACTAGGTTTGATCTTGCTCTTCTGTTTGTTCACAAGGGTAGCAAGACATCTAAGAAACAGGGATGTGGGGCGCACTCCAGCTTTGCTAATTCCCTGGGAAGGTTCTGCAAATTCTGAGCCTCTGCTTGCTTGTAAGGGACAATTCTGGGTTTTGCCTCCTGGCTCTCCCGCCCTCTCTCTGAGGGCGCCTGGAGTGCGTCCCCAGGGAAGTGTGCTCCAGTGAGACACCACCACTGAGGGCGAAGTTCTGACAAGTTCTAGGAGACTAGAAGTCTACAGTGTCTTCTCTGCTCTCAACAAGCCACTCTGTGCCAGCAGAGCCTGGGTCTTAGCTGGAGGGGGCGAAGGGCTCTCCCCTGGTCACTCTACCTCAGCCCTGGGGTAGGAGATACTAATACCTGCCTTCCATTGTTCTTCAGAGTTCTCTCTACTTCTCAGTGGCTAATCTTTATTATTCCAATTCTCTGTTAGTTAATAATTCTTTATATTTACCTGATGAAATTGTGGTGTAGTTTTTCTCTCCTGATTCAGTTCACACTGAACACCCTCTACATTTGCACGCATATTTTATTCACATTTGTTCCTCTTCACAGCCCACCTCCAAACTGCTTATCTTAGTTAAGCCCCATGGTCCCTCAAGATCCTTTAAAACCTCTGGCCCCTGCTGCACACAGAAACCTTTCATGACCCTGCCTACCATGCTCTCGCCATGACCCGCGCCCCCGACTCACCGTGTCTTCTCCTGGCCCTGCGCCTTGGAGCACTGACTTCCTTTTCTTATCCCCTCACAACGCAGCATTGCTAATGGTTCACAGGTGTGTACTTTATGTCCTCAGTAGCCTATTACTGTGGTTCTCAACCTTGGCTGCACATTTCAATCATCTGGGGATCTTTAAAAAGTCAAACTGATTCTGGTGCTGGGTCCTGCCCTGAGAGATTGTGACTTAATTGGTGTGGGGAGTTTTAGAAGCCCCTCAGGTGTGTTAAACGTGAAGTCAAGGTTAGGAATCAGCGGCTAGAAGCTTCTTCGGTCGGGCCTTCGGCATGCTCCTGTATGACCTCTCTCCTTCCTGCCACCCGCCGGCTTACCCTTGCTGCCCTTCGCACGCTGCTAGAATGTACTTGTTTAAGTCTCTCTCCTGGATGGCAGGGGCACTCATGCATTATTCATTTTAATGAAGACAACACTGAGCAGGTATTAGGGGCCGAGGGCTGCACCAGGCACTTTGCATAAGTTGGCTCACTTATTCCTCTCAATAGCAGAGGGCCTCTGTGTCATCCCAACGTCCTGCACCCTGCCTGGCACCCAGCAGACATTTCATAACTGTTTCCTGAACTGAAAGAGATGGTGAGTTAATGCCAGCAGAGTACTGGGCACTGTGGTGTCTTTCCTACATCCATCTCACCTCTGCTCTCTTGTAGCGGCAGCCCAGAGGTTTGAGGGAGTGGACTTGAACTCCAGGGATGGATTCTATTTAGTCACGGCGAATCAGATTTTCCTGTTGCTCTTGCTCCAGTGACTGAATCAGGTGTCCACCTAGGACCCCCAGTACCAAGATGAAGTCAATCAGTACCTGCATCCAGTAAACCACAGAGTCTGGCCCAGGAATAATCATAAGACCAAATTAGGCCAATGACTTGAGAGGAAAAATTAACCAGCAGCCTTTGGGAAAAGAACTTTCATTTTCTCTCCAGAAAGTTTCTGGAGCCTACTCTTGCTCTCTTCCCTGGAGATGATTATGTGAGGATGGAAGGCCAAGAGCTGCCCCAGCCATCTTGTAAGGAGACCAGGGATGACAAAGGTGACGCATGAAGGAGGGAAGGGCCAGGAGAGTCCCAGCAGAGTGCTGAGTAGATCTCTTCACTGCTCTACCACAGGGCAGCCTCAGCTGTGGAAGCCAATCATCTGTCTTTATGGCTTAAGTCCTTTTGACTCACACTGTTGTTACCTGCTGCCAAAAATGTCTTCACTTCGGAAATGAAACAAGAAGGTTCTATTGAAGTACTCAGTCCACAGGGAACTCTAAACAGATTTGGCTTTGAGGAATGCCCTGACATGGCAATGACATGGGACTATAGGGGAACCCATATGAAGCCTTCTGACCTTAGTTCTCAAAGCACTCATGGGTAGAGTCCTCCTCAGTGCCATTAGCATGTTCCTGCTCTAGCAAAAGGGCCACTTCTGTTGACCTATAGGAAGAAGACTGTGAACTTGGGGACAAGCAGCAGAGCTGCCATTCTCCAGGTCATTGAGATGGTCATCTCTTCCTCTTCCCATTGTCCATCCTCCAGCCCCTTAGAGCAGCAGATATAGCAAACTATCATTTACTGGATATGAACTACGTTTCCAACACTGAGTGAAGTCCTCAGCATACATCATTTTACTGAATCTTCACTAAACACTTGGGTAGAAGCTACTTATTCTACAGTTACAGTTGAGCAAACTCAGGCTGTGAAAAAAGTTAGTGGCCTGAGGCCACACAAGTGGTGAAGTATGTGCCCCTCCAGTGTGGGCACATTCACCCATACACAAAGACAGCTGGCACATCCTGGTGTGCTGGCGGCCTCATCCAGAGTGAGGTTGAGAAAGAGCCTTCTGTCAACCAGCCCCCTCAAGTGCTCACTCTGCAGCTCCATGTTTAGTTTTTATTTTAATTTTTTATAATATAGTTTATTGTCAGGTTGGTTTCCATACAATACCCAGTCCTCATCCCAACAAGTGCCCTCCTCCATGCCCATCACTGACTTTCCCCCCTCCCTCCATCAACCCTCAGTTTGTTCTCAGTATTCAAGAGTCTCCCATGGTTTGCCTCCCTCCCTCTCTGTTTATAACTGTTTTTTCCCCTTCCCTTTTCCCATGGTCTTCTGTTAGGTTTCTCAAGATCCACATACGAGTGAAAACATATGGTATCTGTTCTTCTCTGTCTGACTTATTTCACTTAGCATAACACCCTCCAGTTCCATCCACATTGCTACAAATGGCCAGACTTCATTGTTTCTCATTGCCGTGTAGTATTCCATGGTATAGATAAACCACATCTTCTGGATCCATTCATCAGTTGACGGACACTTAGGCTCTTTCCATGTTTTGGCTACTGTTGAGAGTGCTGCTATGAACATTGGGGTCCATGTGCCCCTCTGCATCAGCACTCCTGTATCCCTTGGGTAAATGCCTAGCAGTGCTATTGCTGGGTCATAGGGGAGTTCTTTTGTTAAGTTTTTGAGGAACACACTGTTTGCCAGAGTGATGCAGCTCCATGTTTAAAGACCAAACTTTGCGACTCTCTTGGATTCTTAGACATTTTCCAACGCACCATTTTCTCTCAGCAAAACATTCATGTTCTGTATTTTTGACTCGAGAATCCCACATCTGTGGTGCACTCTATTTATTAGTGATGCAGCTCCAGGAAATCGATTCAATTAGCACTTTGCAATAGGAGGCCGGCATAAAATTTGAAATATATTTGCACTCGGGTGGTTGTGATTCAGGATTTAAAAAATGATACATTGAAAATCTCTTTTTAATAATCTGGGTGTCTTTGTGAACCACATGCTCCTCTGTTAACATTTAGATGCAAACATGCTCATGAATTATTTTAAGAAAAAAAAACATAACCCTATTTCTTACACAAAGAACTTTCTCTAAATGTTTGCGAATGTGATTTTGGATTCTTGAGGCAAGATCTCCACACATTTTTAAAGTGTTTGCTGAATGTCTAGCCTTCTGTTGTATTCAGTTAATTATAAGATACAGACCATGCTCTCTAGGAACTTACATTTAGTTGGGAGAATAAAGTGTAGACTCTGGGAAGACAAAAATCTAAGAGTAAATTGCTAGCACAATAGATGTTCTAAGGCAGTGCATGATTATTTTCCAAATAAATGATATAGATGATGTGCCCAACAGATCAGAGGGAAAAGAAGAAGAATAGCCATTGTTTATTCGGCCCTTAAAACATGGCAAGTTCTTTCATGTGCTATCTTATTTAATACCTAAGTGGCAGTGTAGTACATTTGAGACCTTAGCCTCTATCCTTTTGATTTTTTTACCGAGTACTTCTCCCACCTTACCCTCTATTTAGACACATATCTGGCTTGTGCTCATTGCCACAGGGAGGGTTGTGACAAGGAGAAGAGCAGATGGAGCTTAAAGTGGAGTTTCTTCCTCGGTTTTGTTTCCAGCAGCCTAAGCCCTTAGGAGGGTGGAGAAGATCTGGGTATGGATCAACATTTGGGGGAAAATAGAGGAAGAAAATCTGGCTTCCCCCAGAAGAGAAAATGTCACCCTGGACCGGAGAGGGGGGCTGACAGGGAGGCGGCGGGGGGGAATAAGGTGCAGGGGTGCTGAGTGAGGCACCGAGAGCCCAACACCTGAGCTGAGCCACAGCTGGGGAGCATGATGCTGGAGGGAGCGCAGCCTGTCGCATCTGGACAGACAGGCAGATGGACCACAGATGGTCTTACAGAGAGAGCATGAGAAGCAGTGAAGATATTTTTGTGTCCCTAAGGAAGGCAAGGAAATGCTGAGAGAGCTGCCAGGCCTGAAAGCCCGTCAGAGACAGGAACAAAGAGGCGAGGACCATTTCAGCGGACACCTGCCTGGGGAGATGGCTGGGGGCTCCCTCAACACCCTAGCCCCATGTAAATACCCCCCAAATCAGCTGGCACCAAGGAAATGGAAACATTTCTAATTTGCCAAGGCTAAATCTCCCCCACTTAGATGGAAGAGGGGTTTGAAATGAAACTAAAACGGATGTAGAAAAAGTAATTTTTCTTTGTGAATTCTGACTCTTACCTGCTAAACTTATAACTCCTTTTACAGATGATGTTGCACATTTAGATAACTTGCCCAAGGCCACACAGCCAGGAATTAGTGAAGCCTGGATTCAAACTCAGGTCTTGTTTGCTCACAAGGCTTTGACCTGCATGCTGTACAATAGATGTGGCTTGGAGGGTTCAAAGAGGACTCCATCAGAGGATGTAATCATTGGGCTGCTTCATAAAGATGGGGACAGGCTGGGGCTGACACTACACTGGGGGAGACTGTCTGATTAACCTGGGTTCTATGGACACTGAAGGGCGTCAGCAACAACTCCCAGTGATTTGTGTCAGGTTTTCTGGGAAATGCAGTTGTCTTGAGAAAGAGTAGTATTTGGCAAACATGATTTAACGCAGTTTGTATTATTCTGAGCCAGAGTTTGCATTGGGAATGAATTTCCTCTCAGCTTTATTTCAATAGAGAGGTGGGGCCCACCCACCTCAATAGCTTTTCAATCAGTAACATCCATTTCCCCTGAAGTATAAGTAGCAGATTCATGTTGTGAGAATGTACTGTCTCCTCCCTTTGTGAAGTGTGTGCAGGATGCTGCTGGTGCTTCCTTTCCCGCTGTCATTCCCATAGCTGTTTAGTCTGAGAAACACACGGAGTGGAGTGGGTGTGACATTCCCTCTTGCTTGAGTCGAATGCTGCTCTATGCATGGCTTGTTGATGGCGACGCCCCTGAATGAACACAATTTCATGGATGGTTGGGTATCAATTTTGAGCGATGCAAATGGCGAGACCATCCGAAATCTTGCTTTCCCTCATTTCCTCATTTAAATGATGGAGACACCCATGGAACGCAAAGACTAAGCAAAGTGGGCAACAGACCCCCATAAGCTGTAGCTTCACAACTGTCCACGCAACCCAGGGGGCTGCAGGTGACTTGTGGAGATGGATGATCTGTGGTCATGGCTGTCCATGACCATTCTCAGCAGGCTTTCTCAACCTTTTTTTTGTTTCTGTGTGCCCATCTCTCCAGCCTTTCCAGCAGACATTTAATATATAGCAGGTTCTATGCGAGCAAAACATATGACTATAGATGAGTCCAAAAGTCATCTCTGTTGGGTTGGCCACCTAAATTCATGGAGTGGAAAGGGCCCTCCGATATTATCCAGGATATCCCCTGCATTCTTCAGATGAAGAACTAAGGAATACAAAGGAAGGACACTTTGTATCCTTTTCAGAGACCCAGAGCAGCAGTGAGAGTCTGGAATTTTCTTCTTATGGCTGCAAAATCAACCCTCCTTACAGTGAACCATGATGTCTTGAGGGCCTATCTTTAGGCCTCAGCTTGACATTGTCAAATTTGTGGGGAAAATGCCCTGAGAATTTGTGCAAGTGATTTGACTCCAGGTTCCAGAATCCTCTGGTCTTCTGTACTTGGGTATCAAACTCCATCTGGCTTTTTACAAGTCCCCAGAAGCAGAGGTGGTATAGCAGTGCAATCAAGGGTGAGGCTTCTGGTGGCAGAGACCTGAGCAAATCCAGGCTCTGTGTGACCCTTAGTGAGGTATTTCTCTGTTTCTTAGTCTGCAAAGTGGGGATCACATTCTCACCCAGGCAATAGGGTTGTGAAAGGGGAAGACACGCATTTAGCTTGGCACAGTGCAGGTACTCAAAAATGACAGCTAGCCGTAGAGGGACAGCATGAACCAAGGAAGTCCAAGATCAGATTACGTCATGTGAGTTTTCTCTTTCTCTTCAGTGGCCTTTCTTTCCTTCCCTCTCATGTATCTCTTAGACAAACTAAAACAATATTGTTTTTGCTCCCAAGCCCCTTGTCAAATTTTCTTTGGAAATATAATCTTTGGAAAGGGGCACTTGGGTGGCTCATTTGGTTCAGTGTCTGACTTATGATCTCATACATCAGTCATGATCTCAAGGTTCATGAATTTGAGCCCTGCATCGGTCTCTGTACTGACAGCTCAGAGCCTAGAGCCTGCTTCAGATTCTGAGGCTCCCTATCTCTCTGCCTCTCTGCCGCTTGTGCTGTCTCTCTGTCTCTCAAAAATAAAGTTAAAAAAATACAATCTTTGGAATATGATACAAAGTTAAAATTACAACCCAGTTATACCATGTTTCCAGGCATGAATTTTAAAGCTGATTTCATCTATGTCTCTTTTAAACTAAAATGCCTTTGCATCAAATTAACTCCAGTGCCTAGAACAATCTTTTCTTCATTTTTTTGATACAGGTAATGCTATGGGACACCTTGTTAGTCATTCTTGTGTGTCAGACCATGAACCACATACCTTTGTCAAAACAGCTTCAAAAATGGATGTGGGGTGCCTGGGTGGTTCCGTTGGGTAAGAGTCCAACTCTTGATTTTGGCTCAGGTCATGATCTCACAACTCATGAGTTCAAGCCCCATGTCTGGCTCTGTGCTGTCAGCACAGAGCCTGCTTAGGATTCTCCGTCTATCCCTTTCTCTCTGCCCCTCTCTGGCTTGCTCTCTCTCTCTCTCTCTCTCATTCAAAGTAAATAAATAAACTTTAAAAAACAAATGAGAAGTAATTCAACAAACATTAGCTATAGACCTTCTCTACTGGTGTAGGGGGAGAGGTGAGGAGAGGAGAATCTGTGAGAACAGACAGGCCTTGCCTTCTGTAAACTCATGGCCTGGTAGGGGGTGGAGACTTGCAGTAGTGACTCCAATGAGATGTTTCCCAAAGAGTGCTCCAGGAACACTATGTCACAAAGAGTGAGTTCCATAGTGAATAAGATCGAAAAACACGGGTTAAGTAATATCAAACAGAGTGCTTCGTTGGTGGGCTTTTGAGAGCTTTTAATATACTAACAAGCATTGTGACTTCCTCCAACATGGTGGTATGCAGATAATTTATTTAGTTTCCCAAACCTGCCCATGGCCTCCTTGTGGAAGTGGGGCAGCCTATGGAACTGGAGCTTCATGAAGCCCTCCTTGGGAAATCCCCACCCGAATGTAAGACAGACTATGTTAGCACGTGCCTCTTTCTTCCAGCAGCAGAGACCCTAGGGATGCAGAATAATTTCAACACAGACTTTATTAAGAGAATTTGTAATAAATCAGACAAATCTTATTAAGTGAAGGCATGTACTCCTAGTCCCTGCACTAATTTTAGTGTCGGGCGACAAGATGACCTGGAAATGTGTACCCAATCTCAGGACCGCATGTGGCCCCGTCTCCCCTCTGTGTGAAGATCACATGCTATTGATTATTGCCACTCTCAGAGTTATTTCTGACTTTTTTTATCCCACTTTTGACCATTCCTGTTCTTTGTCCTGACTCCTCCCAAAGCCACAACGGGAATTCTGTATCTGTCCTTTAACAAGAGGTACTAATTTTTAGAACCATCACTTTCTGTATCTCCTGTGGGTAGGGGGTGGGTCTCAGCAAGATCAGGAGCTAGGGTACTTGGGTAGAAAGCTTTCCTCATTTGGGACCAAGAGAGTGTCATAGTCAGGAGAGGGCAAAGCTAGACAGTCTAGGAAGCCCAAGGTCCAGAGCACTGGAGGAGAGTCCCCAGCAGAGGTAGGGATGAGGCGGTTGCTGAGGATGAGCGACAAGTAGGGAAGCCTGTGATGAGATCCACCAAGAGTAGATGAGGACCAGGGAGGGAGTAGAGTGGTGGCTTCTTGAGGGTGTGCCTAGAATTGTGCTTCTGAAACGTGGTTAGCTACTTGGTTGAAATAATCCTTGCCCAGATGCCTTAGAAAATAGGTGACACAGAGCTGCTTTGGTTGTGGTGTTGGGAGAGAGGTGACTTTCACCTGCTGGGGTATCTCCCTGAAACCCCAGTGGCTCCCTAAGGCCCTGATCAGATGTAATCAGCAGCTTTCCTGACTTGCTTCCAGACAGCTGGGTTCCAGCCCCTGCATGGGTGGGCCCACTTTAGAGGTCCAGGGCCGAAGCAGGTGTGAGTATACAATTTTTATTATATACCAGTAGTACTGGAATTTTTGTTGTTAGAAATGGATGAGTAGGAAATCTAAGGAAAAGGGCAAATTAATTAGTCTTTTTTTTTTAAATAATGTTTTTATTTACTTCTGAGAGACAGAGAGAGAGAGAGAGAGAGAGAGACAGCGCAAGCAGGGGAGGGTCAGAGAGAGAGGGAGACAACAAATCCAAAGCAGGCTCCAGACTCTGAGCTAGCTGTCAGCACAGAGCCCGACGCGGGGCACAAACCCACAAACCATGAGATCACGACCTGAGCCAAAGTCGGATGCTTAACCGACTGAGCCACCCAGGCGCCCCAAATTAATTAGTCTTTTAAATGATCTTCTCCCAAGGCATGACCCAGAGAGACAAGACGAACCTGGAATTTGCCTAAAGGCAGCAGTTTCTCCCAGAAACTGAGAACGCTGTGACTCTGAGCACAGAGGTGAAGGCAAGGTGGTGTGCATCAGCCAGTCTGGGGACAACGTGGTGTGCATCAGCCACACAGGAGAAGAGGATTCTTGTGATGCGAGGTCCATCCTTACTGCAAAAGCTTTTCTCTACAATTAAGATACGCTATGTGCTTGAGGCTGCCCTGGCAATATTTCTTAAGTGTAAATGAAGTCTCTCTTTTTTTTAATTACTGGAAAAAATACCAATGAAAATGAAGTTCCACTGATTACTTTGGCTTTCAAATTCACTAACAGGACACAGTAGGCTAATTGGGGCTGCCGAGCACTACCCAACAACAGTGCTGGAGCCAGTTCCCGGGAGCATCCAGTTAGCAGCTGCTGTCAAATTATTTTCTATTCCCATTGCTAAACCCCAATTGGAAATTTCACAAATGGGGACTAGTTTCCTTGCCAACCTCAGAGACACCTACAGAGCTCCCCACAATCACAGGGCCAGAGGCAATTAGAGGCTCACCCAGCAGGCTTATAATATGTATGTAAGTGGACTTCAGAGGGTGTAGAAATGCGCCAAAATAAGGGCTGCATCATAGGCTGTCAATTTCATGGCAGCACGTCCCATTGAAAGGTCTTTTGACGTGTTCTTCCAAGACAAAGCGTGGCTCCAAGGAGGATGTACATATTCAGGAGAATCTAGGCTTCTTATCAAAGCAGTATGGTGTCCCAACTCCTCTTCCCAACCTCTTCTGTACTCATTTTGGTCCAAGTGCCTTCCAGTGACAGGGCACCCTCAGCATGTCTATGTGAGGCTTCCCTGCTATGGCATATGCTTTTGCCTTTCTTGTCTTCCTAGTGAACTCTTACCTATCTTATAAAGCCCGAGTTTAAAGACTTTTAAGAATTTTCTCCTATGATGAAAATTTACCAATGGATTGTCTTTCCTCTCAGGGAAGATACCCAAATGTCCATCGCCTGAAAGACTGCATGATCAGGTTCCTGCCTGTGCCCCAAGGGCCATATTCTAACACTTGTTTTCTGATGGGCTACTGTCCAGCCTCACTGACCTTTCTGAACCTGTAGATCGACCTGGGAGAGCAGGGTCTGTGTGTGTGAGTTCATCCTGGGAAAAGGAATAAAGTCAGTGCATGCAAGGAGCCATGGGGAGGCTGGAATCACAGAAGCCAGAGCGTACCAAAGGTCTTATAGGCGGTCTTCCATGTTGGGCTTAGGTGCAAGGAGCAAGAAGGGATGAAGAAGGGGATCCAGTGTTTTCAAATTTATACATTTATTCAACTGGAACATGCCAAGCATGCTCCATGTTCCTATCATCTAATCCTTAGAATGACAAGGTAGGTGTTAGCCTAGTTTTATAGAATAGAGAAGAGTTGTTCAGGGAAGTTGCAATTTCTGCTGAGTCTGCACAGCTAGTAAGTGGCAGCGTTGAGATTTGACTCACACTCAAAATTTTCTGACTCCCAAGACTAAACTCTTTTCCCTTGTTCTGTGCAGGGTCACTTAAGGGAGTCTATAGCAAAGGATTAACAATCGGAAAGCAGGGGTGCTGTGGCTTTTTGATTCCAGAGTTGTCAGATATGTCCAAAGGTAAAAGGTTTACAGAGTTTGTATCAATACATATCAGCTCCTGCATTTTCCCAAACACATAATTATAACAATAAAAGGATCAACTAGCAATGGGGAAGCAAGCCACAGTGAGAAGGAAACAGGCTTTGAAGACCTGCGGGCAGGCAGGTTTGGCGGGGTAATGTAGGGTCAGCTACTTCACCTCTCAGAGCCTCAGTTTCTTTATAAGGTGGGACTAAAAGCACTTTCTCACAGGACTGTAAACACCCAGGTTTGTAAAGGGCCTCCTTGCAACATTGGCTCTTAAAATTTCATCCAGGAAATTACATCAGGCGCTTCCGCTCACATTTAATTGGCCAAGGCAAGTCACAGGACCACACCTCACTCCAACAAAGACAGTCCTAGCATCCCTGTCGGGGAAGAGGGCGGAAATGCTTGGTAGTGAATGCCATAGTAGGCACTTTCTCCCACATTCCTTTAAAATAAACATATACTTTGGTTTAATGTTTGAAAAGCATTTTTGAGAAATAGCTCTTAAATCAATTGAAATCAGGTGAAATATTATTGCTGTTACTTATAGAATGACAATACCATCTTTGGATGTGGCCTAGGTGAATACTGAGAAGGAATACCTCCCAGAAAATGGGTCAGGGACCACAAAGAACACTCCCCATCCTAGGGCAGGGCACTTAAAGCATCTGACCAGAGGGATTTCAGAATTGCTAGTGACCAGAAGGCTGTGTTTCTCTAATTCTTCCTCTTATTTAATGGAAATGTTATTTTGGTTATTCTGCCTGATTCCATTGTTGTTGTGTGTGTGTGTGTGTGTGTGTGTGTGTGTGTGTGTCTAGGGAATGATAGTTCCCCCTATTAGTGTAGAAGTCTCCAGATCAAGTAGAGCCACATCGGGTCCTGAGCTAGAGCCTCCTATGCATCTCAGCCTGATGAAGAGAGAGATCACCAGGAATCAGTCAGAGAATCTGGATGTTGAGCTTGGAGCCAGTAACAGGTGGAACTTTGGGGTTGCTTCATTTAGGGAAGAGTGGTTGTATTTTTTATGTGGGAAGGACAGTCAAATCTCTGTAGACTAAGTGGACAGACCATGGTGTCATCAGTTTTGTTCATAAAATATTTTCAGTTTTTCTTCCAGACACATTATAGATTTTACTTCCCTCTATTGTTGGGGTTAGGTGTGGACATATGAATTGCTTTGGCCAATAAAATGTGAGTAAAAATGACTGGTGTCACTCGTAGGTGAAAGCTGTAAGGGCTCACGCACCATTTGTCGTGTTTTCTTTGTCCTCTTTCTCAGTGCAAAGCAATGTGGCTGCTCTATCTGCTTGGGTCTCAGCCTGAGGAAAAAGCAGAGGAGAGCCCCCCACTGATCTGCAGTAAGTATAAAGGGATAGTTATTTTAAGCGCCTGAGAATTGGCACTTGATTGTCACTGAAGCACAACTTAGCTTCTCATAACTGATTCAAAGAGGTCATCCTAGTTCTTTACAAAATCGTTTTTTATTTTGGCATAACTGTTTCCCCACCCAGTGGGCATGCAGCTGGACAGCAGTGGTTACAACTGCTCTTGCAGAGGTGAGGGCAGGTTTCCCTTGCAGGCTGGGGTGACAGGGAGGCCAGGGTGTTCTCTGGGGGCCTCTAGGGGAAGAGTCACGGTGAGATTCATAGTGAAGACATCACTAGGTCCCCTTTAATTTATGGGTGACATCCAGGCTACGTTCCAAAATATCCACAGGCTGCATGTGGTGTCCAGCTGGGGCACTGAATGAGGGCCATCTCTATGGCATAACTGTGTTCAGTGACTAGTCCTTCCTGTGCCATCTCTGAATCAGGGGTTTGTTGTACTCAGTATCATGGACTCTTGCCAGATGACCCAGTCTCCCTTTTCTGAATTCCTGGGGAATTCTGCAACACTGATGAAGCTCTTACCAAGTTCTAATGAAATGTTCAATGAACATTTTAGTATCATGTGACATATATCAGATGTTAAACTGGTGACCTCAGCTTAAAAATATATTCTCTTCCCGGGGTGCCTAGATGTCTCAGTTGGTTAAGCATCCAACTTTGGCTCAGGTCATGATTATCTATCTATCCATCCATCCATCCATCGATCCATCCATCCATCCATCGATCCATCCATCTATTCACCTTCTCTTCCCTTGCCTCATTTGTGCTTTATTTCCTTCCTGGATTGTGTAGCTCTAGTGTTCCCAGGGCTGAGCTATGTATGCATCTTTCTGTCTTATCTCTCATGGCGTGGCCCAGAATTCACTCTTTATCTCAACCCAAAGGGGCCTATAACTCTCTGAGCTCACTCCTTGGTCAGCTGGTTCTTTGAAGGCATGTTCTTATACCGCAGCCCATCTCTTCTCTGAGCCCCCCATGGCGAATGGTCAAAGTCACAAATCTTAGCTTTTGAGGAATCCATCAACCTGAGGTTGGGTCATCTCAAAGGATTAATCTGCTTATTTTGGGAGCATTTTTCTTCCCCTCTGTTCTTTCATTGGCACTTTATAGCACCCTAGCTTTTATAGGAGCAAAAACAAGGTTTCCAACAGATCTGAGTGGATGACAGAGGTTAAATGTATGCTCAAAGAGCAGGTTTTCCTGCTTCCAAAGGAGTGATTAGCCTTCAAATTTGGGGAATACAGGAGAGGCAGCAGCAGCACTGAGGAGGAAGCAGACACCTTCCAGTGGAAAGGCAACAAGGTACCTCTGTCTCTCAGCAATGAGCTGAACTTGAGAGTGGCCATCCATGGTCTCATGCCTATAGACAATCCACCCCTCATAGCCCTACATATGTGTGAGCTCCCAGAGCAGAGGGTTGGGGGCTTGGACAACTTGTGTGGGGATAAAAGGAGATCCTTGGTTCCTGATTAGTGCTCAACAGAGCCAAAGGGCAATTTTGATATGGGATTCTACATTTAGCCTTTTCTCTATACAGTCCCAGTTTGAAACCAGATAAAGTTGCATAACAGTAAAAGGCATCAGCCTATTCAGAGGCAACCATGAAACTGCTCATGTTGACCTAAAATCAGAATCTGGTCTCCAGCCAAGTACTTTATTATGGCATAAGTTTAGTGTCTAGACTAATCCTTATTTTTAGAAGTCCTGCTTTATTACTAAGGGGTAGTAAATTTTGGAAGCTAATTTGCACTTTGCTTGTTTTCCCCTTTTTTCTATCAGCCTTTCACGGACTGTGCACACATGGGCCAGGGAGAAGGGCTTGGTGTACGGTTACCTTGCCAACAAGCGCCGACTGTAAGTTGCATCGCTATGTGAGATGGATGAATGGGCCAGTCATTGGTCACCAGATAGGGTTCATACGTTGCTCCATCCATGTACAAAGTAACCACAGGAAACTCCACATTGATGACATAGTAATGCCATTCTTTGTCACATATCTGATGAAAGGAAAGAAAAGCAACACTTAAAATTGAATATGCAATGAAACATCAAAAAGGCCTTTATTCTAATTATGAAAGGAGGAGAAGATATTTTGTGTGAGCAGTTTTTGTTGTGAAGAACCAAATGAATATAATGGTTGCTATAACTGAGGTTAGAGAAGTTCATGTCCAACACGACGGGGCAAACCATGGGGTGGAGGAACACCAGGGAGTCCAATCATCAGGCAAGTATTTGAGCATGGGCAGAGCATCTTGGTCACATAATTTACAGCTGTCGAGGCTGGCAAATTCTTGGGTGGACAGGTGGGGCTGATAGCTTAAATTTGGTTTGTATAAAATTTTTCTTAGTTCTATACTAGAGAAGAAAGTTAAACTAAAATTATTTTCCTAAGCTTGGGGATAGATGAAGTTCTAAAAGAAAGATACTAGATTGAAAGTAGAAATGAAGATGGAGATAGAGATAGAGAAAGGGAGGAAGAAGGGAAAGAGAAAGAAGAAAGTGGGAGAGGATTAGGGGCTCAAAAGGAGCATGAGAGGAAGTGAAGAACAGGGGATGACAAAGAAGGTTGGAATGCAAAAGAACAGAAGTGCCCAATTCTGTTGTCTCTACTTTAAGACTTGCCCAAGGAGCTCCTGTAACCTCATGGCCCTTTCAACTCGAGCCAAATACATTCTGAGAAACACAGTCTACCCAGGAGGACTCCCATGCATTCTACCTTGGACTTCCTGGGGAGGCAGAGAAGGGCCACAGACAGTTCTCCTGGCCTGGATAAGTGCAGAGCACTCTTACACTTAAGGCCTTTCCCAACTTTTGTGCCCAATATTTCTGATCTTACAGGTGGTAACCAAAACAACTTTAATGGATGGGTAGAGACACTGGGGGCTAGGATGGAGCCATAATTCCTGACCTCAAGGAGCTGAACGCTCACAGCATGATCCGAAATAGAAACCAAGACTGGTGGGCCTTGGGAAGGGAGGTAGGAAGGTGGCCAGGCTGGAGAATGGTGTCCTTTCTCTCTGATCTCCTAAGCCAATGCCTTTGGAGTCACGTTCAAACCTCTCCTCCACACCTGCTCTCACACAAATCACTCTGCACCCTGTGGAGTCCACCTCTGAAATGTCTCTCATCTGTATCCTCTTGTCTCCATTCCCCTCCCCCCCATCTGTAGCAGCAGAGACAGATGAGTTCTACATGAAGGTGACCCCAAGGTGAGGGCATCAAAGCCCTCCCTACATCCCATTCTGGATTAAATGTGCTGTTTCTCATGAATAGATAACACCAACAGGGATGCTAAATGATCATTTTCCTTTCATTTTGGAATAGGAATTTCTTCCTTAATGTTCTTTTTATATTGTCCTGTCTCATGTCTCAGAAAATTGCTCCTTTTGAAGCCCATTAACCTGATAAAGCCTGATGAATATTTTAGGGACCCTTGGAAGGTAATCAGGAGGTGTCCGAGCAAGTATTTCCAAAACCCTGTTATGCCCCACTGCAAGTACAGCTCAGCACCTATTACTGAGGTCCTAACCTAGTTTACATCTGTCCTGCTCCATGTCTTGAGGCCAGATCCTGGGCTGGGACAGGCTCTTGGGCTGGGCCCGTGACTGGGGTAGGGCTGACCCAGTGGTGTGGGAGTGGTACAGAGGAAGACCTGGAGACAGAGTCTAGGGGTGGTGAACTAAGGAGGAGGCATCTAATCCAAGCAGGCCCATCCAGTGGCCCTTGAAGTCTGCAGTCAAGAGTAGGCAGGTGGCATATTTCAGGGCCTGGCATATGGCTCACATCCAGGGGATGTTGTCTGAGGAATGGAGAAATCTCTAGCCAGTCCCAGGGTGGGGTGGGAGCAGGTGGCAGTGCCGTGACACTGACCGCACCCCATGTCCTTCAAAATGTAGGCAAAGCATTTGAGTCAACCAGGCAGCACTGGGGGGCTCGCCTGTGCTGGCCGCCATACCACCCTCTTGGCCACCATCTTCTCAGGCATGACTGCTGTGCAGGACCCGTGTGCTGATTCTACATCCCTCCACGCTGCTGATGCTGGAAGGAGATGGACCCTCTGGGCTTGCTTCCTTTCACAATACTTACAGCATTTTTGTAGGACAATACAAAAAATTCCAAGGAAGAAATAAAATAATTCCACAACTAACAGCAGCAGTGACCCCTCTCAGTCTAGCAATTTTTCCCTAGGTGTTCCCCCCCAAGTATTCTGAAGTGTGCTTCATGAACAGCAGCTCCCATGATGCCCTGCAGAAAAACAATGACCATGTACACTGAGTCTTGTTTTTTATTTTTTTGATCTCCCATTTCATTTGCATAGCCAAGGCTCCCAGCAGCCTCAAAGTATATGCCTATAAGAACTTTCCAACCTTGTTGGTAAATGAACTTTTCTATTTATAGCATTCCTGTAAGTGTCCTGTGAAACAACAGTGGGGGAAGGTCAATTTGGATCACACTGTGTATACAATTTGAGTTTGCTGGCTTCACTTAATGTCAGCATTAAAATGCCTTTACCAGCTTCAGTTTAGATGGCTGTATAGTATGCATATACTAAATGCTACTGAAATATCCCCTTAGTATCAGGTATTAATTATGGACCAGCAATTATAAAAGATGCTGTAACCTAATGCTGTATTTACTTATGAATAACGATTTATCCGCATTTCTGATTATACCCTTGGGAAAGACTCATGGAAGTGCAATTATCGAGGTTGGAGGTATTTTTTTTTTTTTTTTACAAATAGTTTATTGTCAAGTTGGTTTCCATATAACACTCAGTGCTCATCCCCACAAGTGCCCTCCTCCATGCCCATCTCCCCCTCCCCCCATCAGTCCTCAGTTTGTTCTCAGCATTCAAGAGTCTCTCATGGTTTGCCTCTCTCCCTCTCCCCTACTATGTCCCCCCTTCTTCTCCCCCATGGTCCTCTGTTAAGTTCCTCCTAATCCTCCTATACGTGCAAACATATGGTATTTGTCCTTCTCCGCCTGACTTATTTCACTCAGCGTAACACCCTCAAGGTCCATCCACGTTGCTACACATGGCCCGATTTCATTCTTCCTCATTTCCACGTGGTATTCCATTGTATAGATAAACCACATCTTCTTGATCCATTCGTCTGTTGATGGACACTTAGGCTCTTTCCATGTTTTGGCTATTGTTGAAAGTGCTGCTATGAACATTGGGGTCCATGTACCCCTATGCGTCAGCGCTCCTGTATCCCTTGGGTAACTTCCTAGCAGTGCTATTGCTGGGTCATAGGGGAGTTCTGTTGTTAATTTTTTGAGGAACCTCCACACTGTTTTCCAGAGGGACTGCACCCAGTTTACATTCCCACCAACAGTGTAGGAGGGTGCCCGTTTCTCCACATCCTCGCCAGCATCTAGAGTCAGGTTGGAGGTATTTTGAAGGCTCCTGACACACATTGTCACTTTTTTTTCCTGCAGAGGTTTGTGCCTATTTGTTCTCCTGCCCACAGTCTGTAAGAGTGCTTGTGTGTGGTACCCTTACCACAGTGAGTGTTAATAAAATATATAATCCTGGCAATTTGAAAGAGGAAACATTTTATCTCATTTTAAGATGGTTCACAAAAGATGGCTAGCTTTATATGCTCCAAGGTCAAAAGGGAGGGCCTTCTGGGAGTGGGGAGCTCCCTGAGCTAAGACTCACAGGCCAGAATGCTGGGGGGCTTCCTCAGTTAGCTCCTGATCCGACCTCTTATCAGGCTTTGAGCTCAGACTAGGCTAATGTCTGCAGACTTCTCACACCAAGTAATCTACGAAGGCAGTTAAAGGAGATGCCTAGTTAGGGTTTCACTAATGTGGATCTATGATCGGGAGGAGACCCACATTAGCCCTCTGCTAGAATTGGAGGGACAAACTGTAATTGAAAAGTGATCAAGCCAGGAGGCAGCAAAAATAAATGTGTCAGTGCAATGGCTCAACCATGAAAGAAGGAAATTAGGCAAAGTGACCTCTCCCGGGGGAGAGAAGAACTTTAATTCATAACTGTTCATGAATCACTGGTGAATGCAGTTGGCACCAAGCAGGTCCAGTGTCATCCCCTGAGGCGGTGCCCAGGGCCTCGGCTTGGCCAGAGACACTTTCTCTGAAAACCTGCAGGTGTGTTCCCAGGGTGGGCGGCCGCAATGGTCTTTAGCCGGCAAGTGAAGCAGAGACCTGAGACCCAGGGACGCGTGTTGAGGAAGGGTAGGTAGCAGAGACGATGCCAAAGGAGGTTGTGTTGGGAGTAGGCCGGTACTCCAGGGTGAGCCGGGCCACGGAAGCCTCCCACGAGAGAGGAGGAGAAAATCAGGGTGCTAACTGCTTGGTCCAAATACCCTCTAAAGTATGCAGCCCCTAGCACATAGGGGAGGTACATAGGGGAGGTAAAAGTGTCTCAGGTTGAATAGTTGCACTCAAGCATACCTGATTTCCTGGAAAAACCAACTCAGAACTTGCGCTGTGGCCCTTTAAAGGGCATCTGCACTGGGAGGCGGGGGGAAGGGGATGGGAAGCACAGACACCGAGTGTGGAGGGGTCAGGCTGGTATGGGAGAGGCCAGGGCAGGAGAGGAGGCCACAAGGACCTGGGGTGCTTTTATTCTGAAGGCAGCACGAGGTGTGGGGGTCTGGGGCAGGGGGAGGAGGATGGTAGTCATAACAACAATCAACCCTGGAACATGTTTCTCCCTTTTCAAGCAGCTTTTCATAGGCCTTATGCTAGTGAATCCTCACTGCAACCCTGGACGGTGGGAGCTCCGGTTTGTCCTAGGCACCTTTACAACTGAAAGGGAGAGGAGGGATATGGTTTCTGATCTCAAGGAGTGGATGTGGGGAGTTAGATGTAACAGGTACCCCACTCGGGCTTCCACATTCAGCCTCTTGTGTCTCTATTTCACACACAAACAGGGGCTCAGCTTCGCCTACTCACTGCCAGATCAGGGTCTGGTGTAGACACCTACCTCCCGAGTGATGGACTGGCGCGTCAGGTTGCCCCTGAACGGCCCACCTGATGTGCTATAGGCACTTCAGACTCGTGGGGTGTCCAACATTGAGTCCAGCACCCCCCTTGCTCCAGTTCCCCCGGCACCCCCTCCTGTGTCCCTGCCTCAGCGAACGCCCCTCATCCTGTCTACTGTCCGAGCCAGAGCCCTGGGCACTGCTTTAGACACCCTCACTCTGCCTCCCTCCTGTCAGCGTGCTGCCAAGTTCTGGTGACGCCTCTCCCATCCGTTCTCCGCTCTCTACCTTCACTCCCACTCAGAATTTATAACATGCACTAAAGGCGGGAGATTGAGGAAGTCTGTTCCTGACAGGCTACTGCAAGATGGAACGCACCGGGGCAAGGGGAGAGGCTCGTCTGCAGCAGGGGAGGGCAGGAGAGAGCTGGTGTGAGCCTGGGTAGGGCAGGGCCTGCAGCCTGCCAGCGGCCGGCAGGCGGCGCTGTGCTGCGGGCAGCCACGGAGAGACCGCGAAGGCGGACGCCGGAGGGAGGCGTGTAGGCCAAGCCTGCGGAGAGTGGGCTGGGTGTCACACCTGCTTTAACAACTTCTGGGGAATCGTGTAGTAGACTCTGGGAAAATAATTGAAAATTTTAAATCCTGACTCCTTCGCCTGTAAAGTGAGGACAATAAAGACGATGCGATCACAGGGTTATTGTGCGAATGGAGCTGAAATAAAGCATATACAATGCTGAGCACATGTTTTCAGCCTGAGCAGATACGGAAACCCCTTTCCTTTTCCAAATACATTGAGACGCTGCATGAAACAGAGCAGCAACAGTGACAAAACAAATGACAATAAGAGAATTAGAAGTCTTTAGGTAACCACGAAGCTGCGAGTGTTGTGGGAAGGGAATGGGCTGCTGCGGGGCTGCGGCCCATCCTTTCAGCCTGGTTTCAAAGCCAGTGGAGGAGAGGAATGGACATGTGCGCATAACGCCTGCAGCTGCGAAGGGACTGTCTGAAGCCTGTGTCCTGGGACAATGACAGCTATTGATCCACCTAGGGAGGCCGGGAGGAAGTCAGAACAGTCTGAACAAGTCACCTCTGAGATGTTAGACCCGCAAGCCTGCTCCGTGCATGTGCATTGGCTCTATAAGCCTGCGTAATATAGAAATCTGGAACTCAGAAACAAACTTAACAACGCATCCTCCACGAAGTCTTTAAACCCTCCGCAAAGACACAGTCACAATCTATTGGAGATATGCCCACCACCTAAGGTTTAGGCAGGACAATTCCTGCTGGCCGTGAGCTTAGGGTTAAAATTTACAAAACAAAGAGGAAGCAAAGCCTTTGTGTGTGAGAGAAAAAGCAGACAAAACAAACAATCAAATCCACACTTAGGGAACCACAGAAAACGGAGCAATTAGAGAGGAAATAGAGGAACACAGTTTGAAAAAGAATCAAAGAAAAATTCCAGAAACAAAAGACATAGTTACTGAAATAAAAATAAATCAAGAAAGCTGACAATGGAATTAGAGAATTGGCTGATAGATGAGATTAGAGAACAATGAGAATTTGATAAAGCAACAAAGAGGTATGGAATCTACGAATGATCAAAGGACGTATTCCAACATGCTGA